>NW_026000249.1:24805827-24843932 GCF_001458135.2 Marmota marmota marmota
GCAGGGGGGAGGGAGGGTGGAGAGGGTGGATGGAGGCAGGAAAGATGGTAGAATGACATGGACATCATTACTCTAGGTACATGTATGATTGTATGTATGGTGTGACACTACATCGTGTACAACCACTGAAATGAAAAATTGTGCTGCAATTGTGCACAAATCTTTTCTCATAGTCTGTAGCTTGTGATTTTTTTTCAGGGCAGTAAATCTATTCTGCATGATACTATAATGGTGAACTTGTGTAATTATACATGTGTCAAAATCTATAGAATGCATAATATGAAAAGTGAACCCTAATGTAAACTATGGACTTTGAGTGATAATGATGTGTCAGTATAGGTTCCTCACTTGTAACAACTATACAGCTGTGGTAAAGGATGTTGATAGCTGAGGAGGATGTGCCTATTTGCAGGCTGTTAGTATATTAGAAATATCTGTCCTTTCCAAATAAGTTTTCTGTGAACCTAAAACTGCTCTACAAAATAAAGTCTATGATAAGAACTAAAATGAGGAAGATGGTATCATCTGAGCAATGGAATAATCTTGGCAGATGAAGGAAAACACACACAATAGTACTTATCCCCCAAACAAACATGTGCTGGAATATCTGCAAAAAAATGTGAACAGAGCACAGAGGAGAAGCCCCAGACCACCAGTAGAGTGGATAGGTCATGAAAACAAGATAAGGAAGCGGAGCCCTTCTTCATCAGTGTAGTACAACAACCAGACAAAGGAAATCAAAGTGGCATTGAGCTGCATCTCTGTACTTTCAAGGTAGTGGGTAGAGTTCTGGGTTAGTTTTAAGAATAGGGAAAATAGTGGAATGCCTGAGCACTCTAGGAGATACTAGTCAAGAGGATGCCAACATGATGAAGAGGAGGTGCCCCACACCATCAGTGCAGTAGAAATAAAAGTAATAATGAGGCCCAACCTTGTATCATTAGTACATTGAATGCCCTGTGTTGATTGGTGAATGGCACAAAGAAGAGGAGTCCTGAGCACCCAGTTCAGTGATGGAGGATGAGGAAGGAATGAGAGGCTATGAATGCAGAAGACGGAAAGGCCAACACTATCAATGTGATGATGGAACTGCACATAAAGTGTGAACAGAACAAAAAGGAGGACTCAGACCATGTCATTGCAGTGGTGTAAGTAGACAGAGAAAACAGACTGAACAGAGAGCCACATATTAGCTTCATTGGTAAAGTGGTATAAGTGATTTGAGTATGTGTATATGGCAATGAAATGGTACTTCACATCATTCATACAGTGGTGTAAATAAAACATGGAACATATTGACTAATTTTAGGAGGAGCACTGAACCATACATTAATGGAATAATTGGTAGAGAGTGTGAACAGGAATAATGGGAGAAAATCAGCTGTATCAGTGAGTAGATTAATATTTCTGTGGATGTGAACATTGTAAACAGGAGCGATCCTGCATCATATGTGAAGTGGATGCGGGAGATGTGAATTAAAAAAAATATGTATCTTCATCATCAGTAACAGCATCAGGGCACATGAATAGAACAAAGAAGAAATATTTACATTATCTATACTATAGAGTAAGTGGAAAAGGTAAGTTAATGAGGGAAAAATTAAGACCCTTGCTCCTCAATGCAGAAGAGTAAAAGAGGAAGTGATATAAACAAGACAAACAAGAATAACCTAGAATCTCAGAGCTATTGTGTAACTAGATTTGGAGGGGACACAGGATGGAGCCCTTCCCTAATAGTACATTGAAATCAAGAAGCTAAAAGAGGCAAGGTGCAGATTCTCCTTAAATCCTCTAGGGGAATTTGAACCTACTGACACTTTATTTAGACTATGGCTTTAAGAGACATGAAAGAATAACTTTCTGATTTTTCTTAGCCAGTAAAACACATGAAGGGTTCTGAAGCCAGCATTCACACCTGGGTGAAGAGAGTACATTCCAATATTCAGTCAGCACTCCATCTATGTCAACATATTGTCAAGTTTAATAAGCAACAAGAGCAAGAATGGAGTCATCATAACACCTGATCTTGAATTATACTACAGAGCTATAGGAACAAAAACAGCATGGTGCTGACACCAAAATGGGTAGGTAGAACAATGGAATGGAAAGGAAGACAGAAACAAAAACAGCATGGTGCTGGCACCAAAACAGGTATGAAGAACAATGGAATGGAAGGGAAGACAGAAACAAACCCACATAGATACAGTCATCTGATATTCAACAAAGGTCCCAAAAACATATTGGAGAAAAGATAGCCTTTTAAACAAATGGTGCTGGAAAAACTGGATATCCATATGTAGAAAAATGAGACTAGATTGCTATCTTTCATGCTGCACAAAAGTCAACTCAAGGTGCATCAAAGGCCTAAAAATTAAACCAGAAACACTGCAACTGCTAGAATAAAACATAGGGTTAACATTTTATCATATAGGTGCTGGCACTCAACAGGACATCTAAAGCTCAAGAAATAAAAACAAGAACCAATAAGTGGAATATCATTAAACTAAAAAGCTTCTGCACAGCAAAGGAAACAAATAAGAGCATGAAAAGAGAACCTACAGAATGGGAGAAGATCTTTGCCAGCTACCCCTCCATTAGGGGATTAATATTTAGCACATAAAAAGAACTCAAAAAACTTTACACAGAATAACCCAATCAATAAATGGGCAAAAGAACCAAATAGACATTTTCTAAAAGAAGAAATACAAACAACAAATATATGGAAAAATGTTCAACATCCCTGGCAATCAGGGAAATGCAAATCAAAATTACACTGAGATTTCATCTCACTCCAGTTAGAATAGCAATCATCAAGTATACAAATATTAATAAATATTGACAAGGATGTGGACAAAAAGGTACATTCCTACATTGTCGGTAAGACTGAAAATTAGTATAACCACTTTGAAAAACATTATGGAAATTCCTGAAAAGAATGGAAATGGAACCACCATAAGACCCAACTATTCCACTTGTTGGTATTTATCCAAGAGAAATAAAACCAGCATATTGTAGTGATACAGGTACATCAATATTTATAGTAGCAATATAACCAATCAAGACAGCAATATAGCACAGTAGCTAAGTTATAGACCCAAACTAGGTGTCCCTCAATAGACAACTATATAAAGAAAATGTGGTACATATAAACTGAAATTTTACTCAGCCATAAAAAAGAATGAAATTATGACATTTGTGAGTAAATGGCTAAAAACTGGAGAACATCATGCTAAGTGAAGTAAGGCATACTCAGAAAGTCAAGGGTCAAATGTTTTTTTCTATAATGCAAAAACTAGAGAAAAATAAGAAAAAGAAAGTGGGAGAGGACATAAACATAGAAGAGAGATCAACAGAGTAGAGGAAGGGAACTGAAGGGAAGGGAGAAGGGGCAGGAAAAAGGAGGCACTGTGGAAAGAACGTGATCAAAATATGCTATATACATATATAGCATATCACAGTGAATTTCACATTTATATAGATCTATAAAGCACCAATTTAAAAAAAAACAGAAATAAGGTCAGTATAATAGAGGAAGGGGAACAGGGGGAAGGAGAAGGGGACAGAACGGGAAATACTGGGGACTGAAATGGAGCAAATTATATTCCATGCATGTATAATTCTGTCAAAATGAATCCCAAATATTATGTATAACTATAATATATTAATAAAAACATTTAATAAAATTTAATAAAAATCAGATATAAATAAGGGAAGATTTGGGGGCCTATTGTAATACTTAGATGCTTTAAGTCTAAAGCAAAAATTATGAGAAGGGTGAACAAGCAAAGCTTTTGTATGCAGAGAATAGATAGGTTACTATAGAAAGAGGAAGGGGATGCTAAAATCTTTCAGGCAGTTCTTGAAACTTAGTAAACTGTGAAAACATTGCAGTAATGGAAAAGTCTAGACAGAGACTAGAAAGGAAAAGTAAGGAACAAGAGACGGGTAAGCAAGAAATGAAAGACAGAGACAAGGCAGAGATACACACTAGAGTCAGAGCTGACAAATAAAGGCCATCTCTCTATAGGAGAGAGAGGCAACACGGGCTTGAGTTCTGGGACTTTTATAGCGGAGGCTCAGGAATCAGAGCCTTGTGGGTCCTAATACAGGCAGTTAAGGGTGGGGTTGGTATGAAGGAGTGGTGAGCCTTTCTCAGAAAGGCCCTTGGGTGGGAAAGCAAAACTTTTTCCTTAAAATGTTGGCTGTCACTTAAGATGGCCATCCAGATACTAAGCAAGGACCTTATATTCCCCATTTTTTTTTTGTATTTATTTTGCCCCTTAAGGAACAGGGACATAGGTCAATATTCTGTAACTGCTTCCTGCTGGGAAGGGGCAGCATTTGAATCCCTCATTAGGGGTGTGGCATGTCACTGGAACCATGATGAAGAGGAAGGTTGACTGGTGGTGGAATGCTATCCCTGGTGCCCCAATTTTTGGTACAGGATTGGAATTCCTATAAGAAAACCTGGTTTATAATTTGCTTAGAGATTATTTTGGATCTGGTCTTGAACCAATCTAATGACACAGGGAGCAAGTGTTAAGAGAAGACCTATGATAAGGAAAGGGGTCAAGAAAGGAAGTGCCCACTGGAGGTGGGGTTACTTAGCTGCCATCCTTCAGTAGAGGAGAGCTGCTGTTTCCAGTGTTCAGGGTCCTGTTGGAGTTGTTTTATCTTGTCCTTTACTATACCAGACTGATTGACATAAAAATAGCATTCCTCCTGTAGGTACAGACAAAGTCTGCCTTTTTTTGGCTGTAAGGTCAAGACCCCTTTGATTCTGCAGAACCACAGCAGCTAAAGAATCAAGCTGGGATTGTATGGTTAGTATGGTTTGAGTAAGTTGCTGTAAGACTCCTAAAAATTGGAATGGTAATTCCTGGTAATGGTCCCTAGGAGGTGAATGAATGGCAGAATAAGGGAGGAGGGCAAAAATGAAAAGGGGAAGGATGGTACTCATGGTTCTGCATGTCCTCATGGTCCTCAGAGACTGAAGGAAGATGGAGGTTTCAGCCTTGGAGAAACACAGCTTGAGAGGGCCTGTGGGTATCACTGTATAAAAGGGCAGAGAAAACTATGTTAAATGAGAATTATGAACCCAATATGGGATGCCCTCAAGGCGGGCCACCAAGGGAGTAGTAAGAATGACCCAATATGGTCCAGTCCATTTTGTGGAGAGTTGAGAGGAAAAGGGAGGCCTGTTGGGGAGTGGTGTTAAAAGTACCAGGTAACCAGGAGACAGAGTGGGAGAAGGAAAAGAGGCAGAAGTAGGCTTTACCAGAACAGCCTCACTGTATTGCCAAAGAAGGTTCCTAATGCATGCAAGAAGGGGCCAGAAAAGATGAGGAGCAAGGGGTAGTGAAGAATCAGAGGGTGATGAGCTGAGCAGGGAGATAGGCATCCATATAGAAGCTCAAAACGGGAGATGTTGAGTGGCTTCTTTGGGAGGGCTTGTAACCTAAGAAGAGCCAAGGGAAGGAGTTTAGTCCAATCTAAATGTAATTCAAGGGGTAGTTTAGTGAGAATGTTCTTCAAGGTCCGGTTGATATGTTCCACCTTGCCAGAGGACTGGGGATTGTAGGGGACATAAAAATGCCAGGAGATGTTGAATACCTTAGCTACAGACCATGAAACATGGAAAGTAATTTCAGGACCATTATCAGACTGGAACAAGGAGGGGAGGCCAAATTGAGGAAGAATGTGTTCAGTGAGGATGTTGGCCACCATAGGGGCACATTTATTGGTGGTAGGAAAAGCCTCGACCCATTCTGAGAAGGTGTCGACAAATACCAAGAGAAGTTTGTACTGCCTGACTAGGGACATATGGGTGAAATCTAGCTGTCCATCAGAGCAAGGGAGATGTCCTCTTGCCTGGTTAAAGGGAAGGCAGGTGGGTAGAAATTGGAGGTGAGATTAGTTTTCTGGTAGATTTCACAGGAGGCAGAGAGGGTAGAGAGAAATTATAGGTCCTCTGGAGAGAGTTTAAGGTGGGAAGTGAGAAATGGTTTTAAAGATGTGGTGTTAGGGTGTAAAAGGTTGTGAAGGAAGGTAAGCATCTGTTGAATATCAGGTGGGGAAGAGTCTGTTGGGGGACTAGCAAGGCAGAGGACTGCAGGTGGAATAGGCTATTGGAGGGCCACAGCCCTCACCTCAGAGTCTGCCTTGTTGTTGCCAAGTGTCACAAAGGAGATGTCTGTCTGATGGGATTTATAATGCATGATCCCAATGGCAGTGGGAAGCTTTGAGGCCTGAAGGAGATCGGAGATAAAGGGGGCATTAGTAATTGAAGTTCCCATGGTGGTAAGGAATCTGTGCTCCTTCCAATAGCAGAGTGGGAGAGAAGTATGTGGAAAGGGTATTTAGAGTCAGTGTAGACATTGAGGGAGGCTCCCTTTGCCAAAGTGAAGGATCTGATGAGGGCAACAAGGTCAGCCTGACTGGATGTATTATTGGGGAGGGGAGCCACTTCCACAACTGAGGTTAGAGAGACTATAGCATGTCCTGCCCGACCAATTCCCTTCTGAAGGAAGGAAGAGCCATCTGTGAACCCTGTGTATGTTGCCTGGAGCAAGGGGCCTTCCTGGATGTGGAGGGATGTGGAAGAAGCTCCTCCGGAGTTTCAGTGCATGAATGGGTAAGAGCAGAAGAGGTGGAAGAATCCTGAGGAGTGGGGAGGAGAGTATCAGAGTTTAAAGGTGAGCATCTGTGGAAAGTAAGATGGGATCTTCCACCAGGGAAACCTGTGGAGATAAAAGGTGACATGGGGGTAAGGAATGGAAGTCCTTGTAGGTGAGGAGTTCCTTTAGGGGATGGGGAGCCAGGATGGTGAGTGGGGCCCAGAGGGAGTTTCTTTGACTTGTTAATGAGTAGAGAGGCTACTGCCTACATTCGTTCATAGGCAAGGGGCCCATCCCCTAACAGTAGGGTTAAAATCCTTGGATAGATAAGCCACAGAGGCAAAGGTTGGCTCCAGCATGTGTCTGAGGACTCCTAGAGCAAATCCCTGCTTTTCAGCCATGTAAAGGTGAAATGGGCATGTGAAATCAGGGAGATGGAGAGCAGGGGCCTGGAGGAGGGCCAGCTGGAGCCTGGTGAAGGGCTTTGTAACAGAGTACAATAGGGGTTCAGAGAGTGGGCCCCAGGCCGCATCATATAGAGACTTAGCCAATATAGAGTAGTTAGGAATCCAAGCTCTGAGGAATCCTGCCATATCTAGAAAGGAGAGAATTTCTTCCTTAGTAGAGGGCATTGATATATTAGTGATAAGGCCCTTTCTATCAACCATAATGGCTTTGTGTGTAGGGGTGAGGAGGAGGCCTAGGTATGTTACCATTGCCAAGGAAAGCTGTACCTTGGATGGAGAAACCCTATATCCATGGGCAGAAAGGAAGTTAAGAAGTTTACAGGTGTCCTGATGACTGGCCTCAAAGGAGGGACTGCAAAGAAGGAGGTCATCAACATACTGTAGCACCATAGACTGAGTGAGATGTACGGATGCTAGGTCCTTAGCCAAGGTCTATCTGAAGATATGAGGGCTGTCTTGGAACCCTTTGGGGAGAACTGTCCACGTCAGCTGAGTGGAATTATAAGACTCAAGGTCTGTCCATGTAAAGGTGAAAATGTCTTGAGAGTCATAATGGAGAGGAATAGAGTAGAAGCCATCCTTCAGGTCTAGTACTGAGAAGTAAGAGGTCCCAGAAGGAATGGTGGAGAGAAGGGTATAAGGATTGGTACCACAGGATGGATTGGGATGACCACAGAGTTGATGGAATGGAGGTCTTGGACCATGCAGTAGGAATCATTAGGCTTTGTTATTGCCAAGATGGGGGTGTTATAAGGGGAATGAGTAGGTCTAAGGAATCCCTTTCACAAGAGGTCTTGAATGATAGGCTGTAAGCCCAGGAGTTTTTGTCAGGAGAGCAGGTATTGTTATTGGGCCAGAAAATGGAGGGGGGTCTTTGAGACGGATGTGAAGGGATCGTGGTATGAGGCACTAGAAGGACTGGAAGTATCCCAGACAGTAGGGTCCACCTTGGAAGTGGGTAATAAGAAGGCACTGGCAGACGGAATAGGGGATGGTGCTAAGGTAAGGGTGAGGATTAGGGCAGCGGCAGGGGAGTCTGGATGGAAGCGTATATGAGGGGAGAAGGAAAGCGTAGCCCCCAACTTTGTGAGGATGTCCCTTCCCATAAGGGGAACAGGGCACTGTGGAATGACCAAAAAGGAATGAGTAAAAATTAGAAAGGCAAAAGCTCAAACAAGGCTAGATGTCTGTAAGGGCTGGTAGGGTTTACCCTCTACCCCAACAATAGAGGTCATAGAATGAGCAGTAGGCCCCCAGAACTCCTTGATGACTGAGCATGTAGCCCCGGTGTCTAGGAGGAGGGAGACAGGCCTACCTGAAATACACAGAGTTATCCTGGGTCCCCGTGGAGTGATGGTAGTGGTCGGTTGATGGGGACATGGGCCTCCCCAGTCCCTGCAGCCAGTCCTAAGGGTTGGAAAGGGGAACTACAAGGGCCAGATGGCTGGGGGCCACTATGGGCTTGGGGACAGTTAATGGCCCAGTGTCCCTTCTGATGGCATTTAGGACAAGGACCTGGAGGCTTGCGAGGCTTAGGACATATACAAACCCAGTGACCCATCTGACCACATTTAAAATGGTCCGGGTGATTCTGAGGGACCCTTCCATGGGCCAGTGGGACCAGGGACAGATGCTAAGGCCAGACGGACAGCTTGAGTGAGCATCTGATATTTCTGCCTCCAGGCCTTCTGGTCTCTCTTGTTATACACCTTAAAGGCCACTTCTAGAACCTCAGCTTGGGGAGTTAGGGGCCCCCTCTCCAGGTGCCTTAGTTTGGCCTTAATATCAGGGAAACTCTGGGAGAAAAAGTAGGTCATTAGTAGTTGTCTCCCATCTGGAGTGTCAGGGTCCAGATTAGTATATTGTAATAAAGCCTTGGTCAGGTGGTCTAAAAATGTTGAAGGGTTTTTATTCTTATCTTGGAAGATTTCCTGGAGCCTTTCATAATCGGTAACCTTATGGGCTGCCTTTCTAAGTCCTGCCATGGGGAAAGTAATGAATTGGTTTCTACTAGTTACTCCTGTAGGCAAATTATAATCCCAATTGGGGTACCTATCAGGGACTGCTTCAGTGCCAATCAGATGTTGTACCTCACCAGCATAATTTCTATCTTCCTCCCAAACTCACCTGCACTTCTCAGGCAGGAGGTGTTAGACAAGATCATATGGACATCATAGAAGCTCAATCATATGATTGGGTCAGATATTGAAACTCTTTGATATATGTGGTGGGGCTTGAAGTATAGGACCCAAGCTGCTTTTCTGTCTGAAAGACCTGACAAAAGAGAAAGGCACATGAACCCGGATTACACCATCTACCCCAGTCACCTTGCATAGAGGACACAGACATGCAGGTTGAGCAGTGGCAGCCCATGTGTGTGTGGCAGGAGAAGAGAAGGGTGAAGGGGCTGAGGGGACAGTTGCTGTGGAGGCTTCATTAGAAAGAGAATTGTGCTATGGTGGGGGCTCATCCACTGGGTCGAAAGAGGAGTCCTGTGTAGGATCTTCTGTCCCTCTGGAAGCAGATGTAGGGGAGGTGACAGCTAAGAGGACTTGTGCGGGAGAGCAAGAGTTGCAGAGAGAGGGCTTATAATGTACAGAGGAGAAGGCCTGAATATATGATATCTCTTTTCATTTTCCCAAACTCTCACAATAGTTGAAAAGATCCCTGATAATATTGGGATCTAGAGTGCTGTTAAACAGCTATTTCAAGTCGTTATCCAAACGATATTGAGGCCAGATCTGATTGCACAAGCAGATAAATTTTGGGGGGTTTAGGTCTGGGGTGAGAGAGACCTTAGGTTATCCAGGAGGCAGCCCAGGGGCTATGGGAGGGAATGGATAAGAAACCACCCATAGTGAGAGGTAAGAGGTGAGTTTAGAGGTGGGGTGTCCCCCAGTCTCTAGTATCACCTAGTCAAGAGGATGGTTACACTCAGAGGGTCATCACCACCCCTGGGTAAGCATTGTGGCAGGAGCCTGTAGAGGCACTTGGACACCCAGCTGGAATGACGTAGTACAGGCAGAAGCCAATAGAGATTATCCCAAGGCCTAGAGGTTTCACCAGAAACAACTCCCAATAATCCTTGGTGGTTTTTTCTCAAAACCCAGGACCCAAATAAAAGACCACCTATAGACTGGGTGGGCAGTAGGAATCAGCCATACCTGTGAAAGCTGTGGCTGGGGATGCCCCTGTCCACACAGTAACCTAGGGAGTGCTGGCTGATCAACGGTCACTTCCCAGGACCCATAGGTCATTTAGGTTGACTGGAGACAAGGGTCTTACCTGAAATGTCTGGTGGTGGGTGCAGAGAGGGCATTCCGCAGAGTGGAGGGCCTGGTCCCGTGATGGAATCCAGATCCAGGCCCAGGGACACTCAGTGACAATCGAAGAGGGGAGCAGGCACACCAGGGAACCAAATCCTGGGTTTCAGCACCAAAATGAAGGGAAAGCCAGAAACAAGAGACGAGTAAGTGAGAAATGAAAGACAGAGACCAGGCAGAGATACACATGAGAGTTTATTTGTCAGAGCTGACAAATAAAGCCCATCTCTCTATAGGAGAGAGAAGTAAAACAGGCTTGGGTTCTGGGACTTTTAAGGGGCAGACTCAGGAATCAGAGCTGGGTGGATCCTAATGCGGGTAGTTAAGGGTTGGGTTGGTATGAGGGAGTAGTGAGCCTTTCTCAGAAAGGCCCTTGGGTGGGAAAACAAAACTTTTTCCTTAAAATGTTGCCTGTCACTTAAGATGGCCATCCATATGCTAAGCAAGAACCTTATAGAGAATGCTGCTTGTTTTAGGCACATGAAGGGTGATCTGGGCCTGAGCTGAAGCACACAAATATAGTGTGGCAAATTAACATAAAATTTAAAGAGGGGACCTCCTACCCAAAGTAATGTCTGGCAGGAGGTACATGGGTGCAGACTGCACCTAGATTGGGGAAGGATAAGGTTCTGTGAGGCAATGCACACATTCAGGTTTCTGTGCTTAGGGGTCTGAGGATGTAACAGTAGTTACATTAGCAGAAAAAGCACACTGTTTAGGGATAGAATGCAAGATGTACATAGGTGAAGGCCGAAGCCAGCCTAGTATATGTTGTGACAGGAAGTAGGTGAGTCAGGGAAGCATTCAGCATATAGAAAGACTCATCTAGAGAACCTAAGTGGATGGAACAATCAACCCTAGAAGCACAGAAGTAAAGAGTGCACACTTCTTAGATGAGGTCCATAATAGGCATATGTGTAGAGAGTACAACCAACTACAGGATGTAGTAGGAGCTGCAAAGGTGAAAGGAGTACCCAGGCTAAAAAGGTATTCTGCAGGATGCACAGGTCAAAGGGCACAAGCTGATAAGGGAACAGCATTGCAAGTGTTGCATGGGTGCAAGGATGCAGCCAGCATTGTAGAGGACTCAGGAAGAAGTGCTTGGGTGAAAAGTAAAGCCAACATCATAGATAACCAGGTAGAAAGTATTTAGCTATAAGGAGCTTCAAGCCAATGGCAGAACAGGGGAAACATTTATGAATAGAGAGGACAGCCAATCAAGGGGAGAATCCATCAGGAAGTGCATGAGGCAAAGGAAAATCCAGTGAAGGAAGGATTCTGGAAGAGATGCATTAATGAAGGGTGCAACCAGCCCACTGTAGTACATGACAGGACGTGTCTGGATGGAAGATGCAGCCCAGCCTAAAGAAAGATTGAGAAGAAGTAAATAATGGATGGATAATCAAACTTATGGAAGGGTATGATAAGAGTGCATGAGTATTAAATGCAGCCAGCCTAAAGGTGAACCAATAGGAGGTACAAGAATGAATTTTCAGGCAGCACAGGAGAGATTATGCCAGGAGCTACATGGTTAAGAGCCAGGCTGTGGTGGAACTGGGTAGCATATGAATTATTAGAGGTTTCAGCAAGTCTATGTAAGAAAGCAGCAGAAGGTGCATTGGACAAGTCAACATCCAGGCTAGGTAAAAACTTGGCTGCAAGGGAGGAGGGAATATTCAGCCAATGGTAGGAACAAATAGGTGGTTAATTGGTAGAGGGATTGTCTAATCAAATGGTAGGTCAGAATGCAGTCATGGGTGGAGGGAGAAACTAGCCTAGCAGAGGACCTAATACCAGGTTTAATAGTGGAGATTACATTCAGCTTAGGGAAGGTCCTTAGAAGTACATTAGTGAAACCTGAAGCATGTAGAGGAGGACATGGAAGGAAGTTAATGAATGGAGAAAGGATCCAAGCTAGGTGAGTACACTGATAGGATGCACATGGTCAAATTGTGCAGCCAAAAAAGGGTAGGACATAGTCAGGGGTGATGAATGAATTACATACAGGTTTCTTTGAACAGTCCTAAGGCAGAGGGGATGTCCTTCTGAGAACTCTGGGTGGAAAGGCGCCCATGGAGACTGTTTAGTTGATGGTGATGCCCTGTTCAAAGGGGATTCTATGCAGATTGCAGAATTTATTGGTTCATGGACTTGAGTTTAAATGCCAGCTACCCAGAGGTAGAGAATTGTGAGCATGAGCCAATAAGCTTTAATTGGGCTGCTTTCCTCACAACTTCATTTTGTTTATCTTGAAGAAGCTTTCTCACAATAAATCTTTTAGATGTTTAAACCTATATAATAAACATGCTGAGCCTGCTCATAGTCAGTCTTCTCCCATCAGGAATTTGGCTGGCCCACTGAGTCCCAATTTCTTTGTATTTGTGTCTGTTTGTCTTTTTTCCAATCCCCTCATCAGCCCAGGTTTGAGGAAACTGAATAAATGTCGTACTGGCCATGATAGGACATGACTGGTGGGGCATGAGTTCTATGCGCAGTCAGATTTGGAAGGATCTGGCAGGAGATGATATGTAAAAGTGGCTTCAAGGGTAACTAGATAGAAAATAAATGGGTGTAAAGAGTTTCATGCCCACAGAAAAGACAAGGATGATACTCATGCATGGAGAGGGAAGCCTCCAAAGGAGATTCTGGCAGTAAGTCCATAGGTGGGGAGCAATCAGCATGAGGGAGAATATGGGAGTAGGCTAATTAAAAGAGGTTACAACTACCTTAAAGTAGGACATGGCAAGATATGCATGGGTGGAGAAGGCACCAAGTCTATGATAGGAATCGTGAGGGCATACATGATTGAACAATGCAGCCAGCCTAGAGCAGATATTACTATAGTTGCCTGTGAGTGAAGTACAGCGAGCCTAAGGGAGGATTGTCCAGACTAAACAATGGAAAGATCATCCAATACACAGAAGGATGTAGGCATAGAATGCAGCCAACTTAAGGAAATATTCTTAGAAGACACAAGAGTGAGGTCTTAGCCAGTGCAGGGAATCTCATGGGTAGATAGTATAGCTAGACTATCATAAGACTATGTAGATGTGTGTGGTTAGAGGGTATAGTTAGGTGGGCTAAAAATTCACCAAATATTATGCATTAATAAAAAATTTAATCTACCAGGAGGCCTATGGGAAGAACAAACATCCATACCATGTGAGTTCTCTCAACAACAGGTACAATGAAGGAAGGTACATACTGCCTGTGGTAGGACTGAGTTGTCAGATAAAAGGTAGAAGGAATAGCCAGACGAAAGGTAGACCAGAAGTTTGTAAGTACAGAGTGCAGCCAGCTTAGGTTAGAACATATCAGAGTTTGCAGATGTGTGGGCTGCAGCCATTTTAGGAGAGGTACTAGAAGATGATGCACAGGGGAGATTTCAGTCACCCTAGGGGCTGACATAATTGAAGGTGTATAGGAAAGGGACTATTCAACAGAAGAAAGAAGTTGCAAAAAAAAAGTGCATAGATGGAGAAAACATCTAGTCAACAGCAAGATTGGGTGGGTAGGGTTGGTAGATGAAGAACCCAACCTAATGGAGGAAGTAGCAGTAATTACGTGTAGGAAGAGGAAGCCATCTTAGGAGAAAACATATAGGAAATGCATGAATCAAATATGCAGTGAGCCTATGTGAATATCAGCAAGAAGTGCAATGGCACATGTTGTGCACTCATTAGTAGGGAAATGTATGGAGGGTTCAGAATGACTGGGCAGGAGAAGTATGAGTGGAGGAAACATGAAATCTAAGGATAGACATACCAGGAAATGGAAGGCTTGAGGGAGCAGAGCAATCCTAAAGAACAGCAGCAAATGAATCAGAGAAGGGGGAAGGTGATCCATGGGAAGGAGTATTCAGGTAAAGATAAAATTGGTAGATACTGCATGTATGTAGGAAGCAGATATTCTATGCAAGGACTGAACAGATTATAGGTAGATTCATACATATCTGCAAGTATAGAGGGTAGAGCAGAGAAACTGGGTAAAAGTGCAATGCTAGAGCAGTCAACCAACCAAGCTGTCTGTGGACACCTTGTGCTCCCAAGCTTTTGCCACAGCTTTTTACCACAGCTCTGTGCCCCCAGCCTCACACTGTGGGTAATACCACAGGCCCCCTTGCCCTCTGGCTTCTGGTTTTATTTGGTAAATGATGGGCACAGGCAGATTGGGCGAGAGGGAGGGAGAAGCCAAGTGTTTATTCTCTCTCCATCCCTGCAGTCATGGGGGGTGATCATGTCTCTACCATGGCTCTGGATGATGGCAGGCCTTCTTCTCCATACAGTTCCCTCCCTCTCCAGGTCCCCTCCTGCCCTTTCTCCAAGGGTAAAGTTTCTCTTTCTTTCTTTCTTTCTTTCTTTCTTTCTTTCTTTCTTTCTTTCTTTCTTTCTTTCTTTCTCTTTCTTTCTCCCCCCCCTCTCTCTTTCTTTCATTCTTTCTTTCTAAACCAGCCTCCAGTTACTCTATGACCTGTTCTTTCTCTAAACTCTGTTCTCTGTATAGGATTTCCCCAGAATCAGAGGCTGAAATAGTTTGGAATGCAAATAGTTTACCTGGGAAGAAATCCTAGGACACACAGGAAGGATAGAGCAGAAATAAGACAGGGGAGTGGAGGAAGCCAATGTGGGCAGGTTACTACATCTGCTCCTGGAGCTCAAGGCCCTGGTCAGTCCGGGAGATGATGGACAGTATGTCTGAGTTAATCCAACTGAGGGACCAGGAAGCTGGGGGCTTACCCACCCACTCTGGTATTTGTTTTGCTTTGCGTGGTACTGGGGATTGAACCCAGAACCTCCACATGTTAGGCAAGGACTCTACCCTTGAGCTCCACCCCAGGCCCACTCTATATTTCCAGGACTGCTTCCAGGACATTAACTTCCTGGCACTTTTAGTGAGATCAGCATAACAGGCTAAGCTCACTCCTACAGCTCACTCCTACAGCTAGTTAACACCAAGGTGGGGGGTGGAGAGAGAGAGAGATAGATATTGAGGCTGAGGCATTAGCAGTAAGTAGCCATTGCCATGTAGCAGGGATGCCAAGGGCACAAGAGCATCTGGGTAGGACGCTGACTATACCTGGCCACACCTTTTAAAAAAATTCCTTAATTAAACTGTCCCTTTTTTTTTTTCCTGTTGTAGTGCATCACCTGGCTCCTACCAGGACCCTGGGTGAGACAAGCTGACCCTGAGTAATGTCACACACAGAGGATACATGTCCACAGACAGCTGGAGGAGGGATGGAGACAGGCACCTTCCCCAAATGTGTTATGCTCACAGCATGAATTGATCTAAGAAGGCATCAGAGTATGTTCTCACACATGCAGGGATTCTAACTCACATAGACTTCCTGAAAAATCTAGTCTGAGATCTGATTCACTTTGACAGAACAAAACAAAGCAAAACAAAAACAAAACAGAAATAATGAATACAATGTGAAAGAATACAAGAACATCAGAAAACTGGTCAGGAGTTCTCTCCAGAGAAACAAAAAACTCAGTTTGCAAAGATAGTTTTGGTAACACAGTACCAAGACAGCAAATGTAACTGTTTTGAAGGGGAAATGAAAAGTTTTGAAGGGGAAAAGCTACATGAAAAACAATTTTTTGTGGGGACTTTCAAGGAAGATACATAAGTGAGGGTAACCCTAGCTCCTGTAGCACAGAGAATGTTACAAATAAGCCCCACATGATGCACATAGAGTTCTTGCTTGGGTAACAATTCTGGGTGGGAGGCCATGTCCTCTCAATCCTTCTGGGACCTCAGAGTGAGCCTGTAGCCTATTGTCTCAGGGTCACCCTGTCTGTAATCTTTATTCCATGCAGTCAAGAGGGAGAGAGTATCAGGGGTTGGGGAGACCCAGACTTGGAAGCCTTAGGTGTCATTCCAGCCCACCACAGCTTGATGGAGTTGCAGGGGAGCCTGGGAAATATAGTTCAGCATTCCTAGCAATCCCTGGGAATGGGAGCACATCTTTCCTGAGGAAGACTCTTGTTCTCTTCCCAAAAGACTTTCCATCACCTTCCTTGAATGAAAACGTCACATGGCCTTGGATAATCTTGATAGTCTAATGGGTCCATTTTCTCTCCAGATCTGCTACCCTAGCCTAGGGCCTGGTGGAGAGAAGAGTATTTGTATGTTGGAGAAATAGCAGGATGTAAGTGGGCAGTTCAGACCATTGTCCGGGGGTGCAGCAGAAGCCCTCATGAGTAGCAGGGCTCCTGCTGCCTGGGTTAAGGGAGGGCAAGTTGATGCCCGAGGGTGAGGATTTCCAGGTGTCTGCAGTCATGTCTCCCTACCACACACGTCCATACAAAAGATCACAATAGCTATTATTTATTGAGCACCTATTATGTGCTGGTCACCCTGAGAGGGGATCACATGTGTGATCTCTTCTTGTCTTCCCTGTGAGGTGGACACCATGATTAGCCCCCATCGCTGGGGGAAGAATCAAGGCTCAAAGTGGGCACAGCTGGTGACAAGTGCAACCAGGGTTGGGTGTGAATGTCTAGATGTCAGAGCCAGTGTGCTTGTTTTTTGTCAGCATCAGAAGAAAGCAGGTTAGGTTGGACAACAGCCTGGTGGCAGGAAGAGGCCTGGGCAGGCAGGAGTCCTGGGTTTTCATCCTGGCTCTGCTCTGGCTCCATGTGGCTGAGGATGGGTCCCCCTGTTGGTTCAGCACACAGTTTCCTAGGCTGGCTCTGTTCCAGGCACTGACAATAGAGGGGAAACCCACTCGAGTTGCTCACGGTGCAGCAGGGAACCAGCTCCCCAATTTGACACAGTATGACTGTTGCTGAAAGCTCTGTTCCTGTCCCCAATGCCAATCAATGCCGATTTAATAATGAGGACACAGTTTTGAGAAAAAGGAAAAAGAAGGTTTATTGCTTTGCTAGCAAAGGAGAAAAACAAGGGACTCCAGTCCCAAAGGCTGTGACTCTCCTGATCAGGGGGGACAGAAGGGTTTTAAAGGAACTTCAAGGGTTACATTCCAGGTGTACTCTGTCTGGTAGGAAGTCCTAAGGCTCCCTAATGGTGTGTTAGGATTCATTTGTTAATTTGGGAGATACCTACTTCTCAGATCTTCAGCAGGCATACCCTTCCTGTGGTGGGTGTGTCCAAGGGCAGTTAACTAGGGGAGAAAAAGGTAACACTGTTTCCCTAATCTTGTTAGGGAGGGGGAGAAGGGAGAAGAGAGGAAAAAGTATTAAAAAAAATAAGTCTTAGAGCACTGAGGGCTACATTCAGAAGGTGAAAGGACCACTGTTACATGACAATGGTTGTAAGTATTTCCTCCTTGTCTCTAGTGTTTTCCTCTAAGACACTGAGCAGGGTTAGGAGGTCAAAGGTTGCAAACTCAAATGTTGACTGACAGGCATGGAATGCAGATGAATGAGAACTTCAGCTCCACCACTCACAGCTCTGTGGCTTTCAGCAAATCCTTGTAAGCTTTGATTTACTCATCTGGGGAGTGGGGATAGCACATACTCATGCTAGCTCATGGGATAAGCCATAGATGTCCTCAATTCATCCATGGTTCACATAGACAACTCTCTAGCAAGATCCTAGCTCCAAATTAAAATAAATAAATAAATAAAGTGCTAGTGGATGTGGCTCTATGTGGTTAAGTGCCCCTGGGTTCAATTCCAAGTACAGAAAAAAAAAAATCTATACACCAGATTGTCCTTGAACCTGTGTACACCATACACTTAAGGTCCCTGCTGATTCTCATCTTATAGGATGTCTCAATGCAAAGAGAACAACAGAGAGATTGCCCTTCAACTCACATTTCAACTCACATCAGATAGGATTAGCACCACTGGCACACAAGAGAAACCCTCCAAATGATAGTAGTAAGAACAAGATAGAAGTGTATTTCTCTGACATATTAAGGAAGCCCAGAGACAGCAACACAGGGATTCTAGGGCAACCCCATGAAGATGGCACCTTCCATCTCTCTGCTGTCATCCCTGTGTATAGCCACTATCCTCATTGTCCAGTATGACTGCGAGAGCAGTGGCCATCACATTTACTGTTCAGAGATTATAGTGGAAGAAGAGGAGAAGCTGCTATGCCTCTTTGAAAGATCCAGGTCCCTAGATTTCTTTACAACTTCTACTTGTAAAATCACATGGCCCAAATAATTGCAAAGAGACTGGGAAATGTCTTGCAGCAGAAAAGCAAGGTACCCAGATAAAAAGGGAGGCTCTGTTACTAAAGAAGAGAATAGTAAATAGATACTGGAAGGCCACCAGCCATTTCTGCCCCATTAAATAACCCAGAGGGTGAGGAGGGATGTGTGGATAAGTGGAAGGCTTGTTAATAGGAAACCAGGTACTACTCTCTATGTCCCCTGTTCATGCTTATGTCTTTGAGTCTCCTTGTGACCCAGAGGGGAAGAGTAAGAGAACAAAACAGAAAAGGCCATCTAAGTGCTAAGGAACTGAATGTGCCAACCAGTCCTGAGCCCTGTGTGAACATCACCTCAGATTACTCTTCCAGACTCTCCAGCGAGGGTGTCTCCTGCCATGGTGGGGAGGGGTTTCATCTTGTCTGTGCCAACTGGGGTAGGGTACCTAAATGTCCAATTCCTCCTGGAGTGATAACCAACCAACTCTTCTGTTTGCAGTCCTGCCCACCCCTCTTGGTCCTCAAGGTCCTGGTCCCTCCAAACTCTGAACCTCTCTGAGGTTCTTCAAGCCGTCTTGTGTCCCGATGGCTCTCCTCACAGCCAGGGGTCAACCTCCCCTGTCCCTTACCAGTTCCCCCTTACCATCTGCTTCCCAGCATCCAGAATTTAGTTGCTTTCTCTCATTGGGTGTTATGGGTTTGCATGTCATCTTTGTCCTTGTAGATGTGCATTTTCAAAACATCTAGATGTGTCATTTTCTTGGAATTCCAGAGGAGAGTGCAAATAGATAAATGTGTGCAATCTGCCACTTTGAACCAACAGCCTTTAGCCTGAGCCCTTGACTGGGGATCCCTCAGCCCCAGGATGGTGTCACAGTCCTCTCTCCCCGTACTTTCCTCACCTGGCTCTGGTAGCCTCTGGGAGCCCTCAGCACACAGGACTTTTTCTTCCCTCTGAGACCAGGCATAGTTCTGCCCAGCTTCTGCCCATTCCTGCTTCTCAAGGGCAGGGCCTTGATGAGACTGGACAGCCTCAGGCCAGTAGGTATAAGTCCATGGCCTGGCTCACTCCTCAGATGTCAGTTTGGGCTTTAGTGAGTTCAAATTCAAAGCTGGGCATGACAGTCAGTGATTTCTAAATTAGAATAACAGAGTTAATCTCCCTGCAAATGTATATTCCCACTGTAGTTAGATGGAGTCTAAGGTCAATGCTCCAGGGGAAAGCCTGCAGGATTCCCACCTGTCCTCCAAAACCTCTTAGGAACTGCTGAGCAGGAGACAGATACCTGCCCTGGGATGCAGCCAGCACAGTGGTCCTCCTCAGGAGTTCCTCCCTGTGTCTGGGTTAAGGGCCTGCTGGAGACATGCCCATATGGGGTGAAAAGCCACATTGTATGGGCAACATGGACCCCAGAGTCTCCCCCAGTGCGTTTCTGATCCTCATGCTGCTGGTAGGAGAAGAGGCCAGGAATCAGGGTGAACAGTCCCAGTAAAACTGGAATGGTTGGTCACCCTACAAAAACAACCCCACACACCCTCCTGGGTGTGTACAGGTGGCTCACAGTGGTTATTCCCTGCTGCCTACCCACAGCCGTCCCCTCCCCACCCCACCTGGCACTTTTATGCAAGGCAGATGGTGGAGAAGTACAGAAAGTGGGCTCTCAAACCAGGATGCCTGGTCCACTCCCCAACTCCAACCCTCTCCAGCATGTCTTTGGGCAAGTCACTTCACCTCTCTATAAAATGGGAAGAATAATACCAAGTTCCACCTCTGAGAGTTATTTAAAGGATTAAGTAACATGTAAAGCACTCAGAATGGGGTCTGTCATCCAGCAAGCTAGACAGACCATACCCCTTAACTTTGAAGACTTAAAAAAAGGGGGTCTGCAGTTTCCACCAGGTCTGGTAGACATGGGTTGTGGGACAGCAGTCACAGCCTCCAGGGTTTCAAAGTCATGATCTAGTCAATCTTGACCTAACCATTTCAATCCAGTTCCTTGTAGACATGCTAATCTCATTGGAGTACAAGCAATTTTAGGAATGCCTTGTTCCTGCTTATATCTTTTCTTTTTTCTTTTAACCCAAGGGCACTCTACCACTGATCTATGTCTCCAGCCCCTTTAAATTTTTTTTTCTCATTTCAAGACAGTCTTACAAAATTGCTCATGCTTGTCTCAATCCTTGTGATCCTCCTGCCTCAGAAGTTGTTGGGATTCCAGAATTGCACCACCAGAATGTTTATCATAAGTGAACGACAGCCTGTGAGTGACGTATTCTCTTCTTGTTGACTGAAAGGACTGAACAAATAACTTGCTGTAGCCCTCGTGTTGATCCACTGTTGTTGCTTTGATCTATAATATGAGACCCCACAGGTGCCATCTTGGAGCACTTACTCTGGGAAACTAGACTGTTTTCCCAAATGGCCATTCTCACTATTGGCTCAGAGGAAATCCTTCTTTTATTGGCTGGTAGAAGATTTTGTGTTTCAAGGTAACATTTCCTGCAACCATGATGGGATCTTGGAGCAAATCTTCCCCTCGACTTTGGCAGCCCACCTCGGACTCAGTTTTCAAAGTTTCCTTCCACGATAAGTTTTGCTATGGGCTTCTGGCAGTCAATCATGGCAGCAGTGCACAGTATAGCAAAACCACCCACCTCATGGCCAGGAAACAAAAGAGAGGAAAAAGAAGGGGCTGAGATCCTATTACCTCCTTCAAAGGCATGCCCCCAATGACCTGGAGACCTCCCATTAGGCTCCACCTATAAATCCTTCACCGCCTCCTAATAGCACATGGACCTTTGTGGGGACACAAGATCCCAACTATAACAATGGGATGCCAGAGGAGTGAGAAATTATAGGGGTGAATTTCTCATGAAACCTGAGCTCCAAAAATTTTGGTGGAGGTTACACCATCATTAGACTCATGAGGCACTAAGTTCAGTCTCTATCTCTGCTAGAGGGATGGCCATGCCTTCCTTTCCCAAGATTAAGGTAACTTAAAATCCTAAAGCAAGGCGCTTTTTTTCTTGCCAGTAGGGATTCTTATGTGCACAGATAAGGCAATTAGGATTGCTCCAGTAATCTGTTTTATTCGACCTGTCTCTAGACAGTGACCAAGTTATGCTGCTTGTCATCACCACACATGAGCACTTCTGCAAAAGGAAACATTGCCCCTTCCAGACCAAAGGTGTGTTCCAGATGACTAGAGCCTCAATGAAAGTGTTGAGGTTTTGGTCTGTGGTCTGCAGTGGTCTCATGGGTTCTGCCACCAGAAGAACATTTTTAGGAAACTTTCAGCTCTCCAGGAGGTGCATGTAGTGGCTGGTAACCTGGCACCTCAAACACCACACTTACCATAGGCAGTTGGATTCCTGTGACATATGAAGAGGTGTTATGTTAGGCTCTTTATGGTGATTCCTCGGGGAGCCCACCCACAAGCAACACACTTGACCCAGCACAGGAACCAAAGTTACAGGAAGCCAATCTTCCACACTGGATCTCTCAGAAGACTCCATTTGTGCCCCAGCAGGTCTCATGCATGACACTTAGGAAGCCTCATCTTTCAGGTACCTTGGAAAGTGGTCTAATCTGACTAAGGATGATCTAAAACTCCAATCACCAAAACAGGATCTTTTGAAATTCCAAAATTGGTTTATTTGCTTGCTCATTTGGCAAAATCCAGTTTCAAAACCAAGGAAAAAAAGGGAGACTTGTTTTTAATGGTACTTAGACACTTCTAAATGCAGCCTATAGCCTCCCTGCAAGTGGTAAATCAAAATGTTTTTCTGTGATGCTGGAGATGGAACCAAGAGTCTCACACATGCTAGGCAAGGGCTGTACCACTGGGCTACATAAAAAATGAAGAGACTGTCTCTGAACTAAAACTCTTCTATAGCTGCTTCTTCCTCTATGCCATCTGCTCCTTCCATTGCCTCGCCCCATCTCTTCTCTTCCTGCTTTACCAACACTACTGCCTTGTCATCACCAGCCACTCACAAGGTCCCATTTGATCTCCCTGTCATGGGAATTGGCCTTCAACATTGTGCACTCCTTGGACTAAGGCCAAGTTAGGGACCATCACTAAAGGGTTCCCTGATCCAGTAGAGATTGCCAAGGAATTCATTATTTGAACATATAAGCCAGGCTACTCTCATCTTTATCAACTTGTATATATGAGAAAACTAAAAGCTAAAATCTGGCTCACTAAGGTTAGATGGACAAATCTATAGAGGACTTTAATGAAAGTAAATAAATAAATAAATAAATAAAGATAGCCAAGAGCTAAAAGGGCACAAGAATCAGCTCAGGCTATTTCCCAAGTCTTTCCTAAAATTGTGGATTGGAAAAAGATTCAACAATGTCCCTCCAAAGCCCAGAGAACCATTCCTTGATTATTTTGGAAAGCTTGAAAAAAGAAACACAAAACCTTTAAACAATACTCAAATATGGAAGATATAAATGTCCTGCTCCTTGGAGTGCTGAAGCTGTTCAAACAATAGGATTTTTAATCATCTTATGACTGTTGACAAGTCCAGTTACCCACTACAATAATCATACAGCCTGGCTGAACTCTTGTCCAACTCCTAACTCTACTTATCTTTGAGAACAGGATGTTGTCTCTGCTTCCCATTGGCCTTGAGCTGAGTACCTTTCCTCTGCTGTGATGTACTATCTCACCTTAGGTCCCAGCAATGAGGTCAGCTGGCCATGGACCTCTGAAACCATGAGCAAAAAAAAAACCTTTTCCTCCACTAAATGGTTCTTGTCAGGTATTTTTGTCACAGCAATTAAAAGCTGACTAATCCAGAAACTGTACTGAGAAGTTGGGTTGGAGCTGTGATTAAACTTGACCATATGATTCAGAAGTGTTTGGAGTTGGTTTGCTGAAGGAATTTGGAACAGTTTGGAGACTCAGCCTTAGAATATTGTAAGTGGAGCTTGATGGTCAATTCTGTTGGGAGCTCAGAAGACCAGAATGCTGATAGGAATGCAAACAGTAAAGACTGTGTTCATGAGGTTTCCAGAGGAAATAAGAACTCTATTAGAAATTGGACTAGAGGCCATTCATCTTGTATTCTGGCAAAGAACTTTTCTACATTTTCCCCGTGTTTTGAGATTTTGTGTGAGGCAAAATTTAATGGTGATGCACTAAATAATCCAGTGGAGGAAATTTCAAAGCATTCCAGCATGGAGGTATGGATATTGCCATTGGCTCTTAGTTGTATTGTGCAAATCATGGGTGAAAAGCAGGGAAGAAGGATTTTAAAAACTTGCAGTTTGGCCATAAAGATAAGTGTAAAACTGTGGCTTAAAAAAAGGTGTGGTAATTGAAGAGATTACTACCACTAAAGAAAAAATACTTGCATAGAGACAATAGGAAAGATGACTTGAGAGAATCTTGGCAATTTGCAAGATCATGCCCATTGCAGGATCAAGGGCATAGATTGGAAAATTCCTTTGAGAAGAGACCATGGGTACATCCTGCTCCCTCAGGGTGCCTAGGAAGTTGTTTCCTCAGTATTCAATTCATGATATTCAGTCACCCAAGTACTCAAAGTCCACTGTCACTATGGTCCAAGGGGGTGGTGCTAGTTCTGCAGGGATGCAGAATGCTAGAGATAGTATTCATGGAGGCTTTCACTCTGATTCAAAGGAAGGCCTGGGGGTCCAGGCAAAGTATTACAGCACCAGAGTCCCTGTGGGCTTCCCTTGAGAAGATAATGCATAAAACATTGAAGGTGAACTGAAGTTGGAGTGGAGACCCCGCGAATTAAGAGATGCCAATAATGTAGACTGTCTGCTGAGGAAAGCTGCTGCCTGCAGTGAAAGCCAGCCTAAAACAGAGGCCACATGAGCTACAAACTGGCAAGACCATAGGGACAAGGCTGCCCATGCTCTTTGGAGATCACACCTCACCAGAATGTGTTCCAGATGCCAGACATGGAGCTACAGGACTTATTTGCTCAATTGGGTTTCAGTCTTGTTTTGGTCCCTTCCTTTCTTTCTATGCCCCTACTCCTGCCTTTTGGAATGGGAATGTTTACTATGTGCCATTTATATTGGACCTAATTTGTTTTTTATCATTACAGGATTCACAGTTAAGTGTTCGCCTCAAGTCTCTGATGAGACTTTGGACTTGGACTTTTGGGCAATGCTGGGACTGTTAAGATTATGGGAACTCTTGGACATGGACTGAATGTATTTTACATTGTGAGATGAGATTTGGGGGGATGGGGTGGAATGTTATGGCTTTGATCCCCCAAACCTCTGTGTTAATGCAGGAATATTCAGATGTAAATGATTAGATTATGAGAGCTATAACCTAATCAGTCTATCCTAGTTTGAATGGACTAACTTGTTGGTAACTGTAAGGAGGTGGGCTGCGACTAGATGAGATGGGTGATTAGGGGCATGCCCTAGAAGGGTGAATCTTCCCTGAAGCCCCTCTCTCACTCTATTTGCTTCCTAGCCACCATGAGCTGAGTAGCTTTCCTCTGCTTTGCCTTCCACCATGATGTTCTGCTTTGCTTGGGCCCAGAGCAATGGAGTCATCTGACTGTGAACTGAAACTCTGAAACTGTGAGCCAAAATAAACTTTTCCTCCTCTCAAAAAAAGATATTTACAGACTGAGAGTTCTTAGTGACCAGACCACTTGAAACTAGCTAGATTCAAGATGGCCTCCTGAATGACCTCTAATAGATCAAAAGCCTCATTATAATCCCATCAACATGCTAAGTGCCAGGACAGTTGACAATTTCAAGGACAACCAATCAGAAAAAAACCATAAAAGGAAGAAAAAGAGGCACTGTCTGAATTCCTAGGAAAATCTCTGCTTATTCCAAGAAGACAGGAACATTCCTCCCCCTTCTTAACTTATTTCTCCCCTCTATTTCTTTTACCCTCCATCCACCCATGACTTCCCCATAAACGAGACTTCCAATTCTCACATTCATTTGCCACTGAATAAACGTGCAGTGTTGTTTCTCAGCCTCACTTTGGTCTTTGGCTTTGTGACATTGAATGAAAAAAGATATCACTTTTGGAGTGTCTCTCTTAGAAGAGGGACCAACAAATTGCTGGTAACAGTCCCAACCCATAACATTGCCTGTGAAGCTTCTTCTCAGCTCCCACTCCGTCCCCTCTGTATCAATACATCTTCTCTGTTGGGATTTGTTAGAAACTCATGGTGCATACATTTCCTTCTTCAAAAAAAGGGGGAAATGTTTTTAGACCTAGAGCAGACAGAGCAGCCAGGAAACCCAGATTTAGACTTCTATGATGATCCATAGACTTTAAAGCCCCTTCCCTGCAAGATTTTCAAAATAGCTAAAACCTGGAGTAAATTAAAACAAGAAAGCTTTGGAAAGCTCTGAAGAGGCTTTCACAAATACTCCTTCATGTCATCAGACATAACAAATGCTCTTAGAGCTAGGTGCAGAGGCATGTGAGATGATATTTGGGGGGATAGGGGTGGAATGTTATGGCTTTGATCCCCAAAACCTCTGTGTTAATGCAGGAATAGTCAGATGAAAATGACCTAGAGCAAGCTACTTTGGAAGCTGAGGCAGGAGGATCCGTGAGCCTGTCATGGGAGAGGAGGTGTCTCCGGAGAAGAGTTCTAAGGAATTCCTGGAGAGAGTGCGAGACTCAACTGTTCAACTCCAAGGATGAAAACACCCCAAGCATACTGTTCTCCAATCCAAAAGAAAGAACTGAGATGACAAAACAGAGGTTTTAAATATTTTATTGCTCATGTGTTCCTTGGGGCCACAGGTTGGGATAAAATAGGGGGCATAAGCAGGGTATATAAGGGACAGATTGCATGTCTGCTGCATTAACAGATTTCTTTAGATGTTATATGAGCACATTCTTTTACTTTATAATCAAGGTCACTCCATTTTGACCCTCACCTAAAGATTGGAAATAAGGAAAGTAGCCAGTTTTCCCTCTTCATTTTCTGTGTTATCACATTCTTCCTTCTCATCTCCCTGCCCAGCACAACAATCTCTCCTCAGCTAACTGGCGTTTATCCCAACACTCCATTCCGTCAGTGCCTCAGATACTCCTTAATGTCCCTCACAATCTTATACCACCCCATGTCCCTCATGAAACTCTTGGGACAGGGCTCAGGGGACTCATTGCATCCATATCTTACCACAGCAGTACAAAGAGCATGAACCTATCAGCAAGCATGTTAAACTAGATAAGATAGCAAGTAAAGTTAGCCTCATTGGTAAGTTGGACTACCCAGGGAAGTCCTTGTGACACCATCACAGAGAGTTCTGAGCAGATCCAACAGTAACTCTGATGTGTATTTCCCATTGTCCAGTTCAAGAATGGGTTTCTTGTTGCAAACCTATGGAGAATATGACAAATGTTCAACAGGTACCAATAATGTCAAACCAGCTCCAATAGGCAGTGAACATGATTCTGTGTGATCTTGTGTTAGTAAAGCAGACTACATGGCAGGCATGCCTGGGTAAGTGTGCCGTACCCATCTACCTTTCTGCACTTTAGGGGTCTATACAGAATAAGACACCTCTGGACTATGTAACTTCCATGGACTGAGACAGCATTCTTGATGAATGACACCTGAGGTAACACTACCTGTGCTTGTGAGAGCCAAGTTCCCAACACAGTAGGCTTTACTTGTACATTTAGATGTTCTCCCTCCCCTCAGTGGGTCTGTAAGACAAACCACCAGGGGCTTTTTTCTGCTGTTCATGGCCAAATAATGTTCCTGGTCTCCAGTATGACGACTTGGGGGACCAGCAATAGTAAGTTGTTGCTTGTGCCCCATGCTGGCTTGAAAAAATGCTCAGTGATTATGTTCTTTATCTGAAAATGGTGGCAGTCATGGGTGAGATAACATACAAATGACTACAGGCCTGATGTCTGGGTTTTGTTGTTGTTTTTATACCAGTGATTGAACCCAGGTGCGGCTTCTTCACCACAGAGCCACATCCCCAGCCCTTTTTTATATTTTATTTAGAAACAGGGTCTCACTGAGTGTTGGGGTCTACCCTAAACAGGAACAGCACACGCCCCCTTAGCCTTGAGTAATGGGGGATATGGAAGTGTGAAGCAGGTGGGCTTCACCTTTGCTCAGCAAAGGAGTGTATGTCACCCAATGGGACTGGGCTATACCCCCGTGTTTGCTGTAACACAATCCCTTTGCCTTACTTGGTTGAAATTTTCTATTGAATGTCTCCCCACTAAATAAAAACAGGGGTTCAGGGTGTGCTTACTCTCTCTGGCCTCTTGCCTCCCTTGTTCCCCTTGCCCTCCAGCATGAGAGCTGAGGCCTCAGAGCCATCCTTGAACCCCAAAAAAGGTATTTCTGTGTTTAGGTGGTCTTTCCGTTGTCAGCTAAATTTACACAGAGGTACCCTGATTCCATCGCCCACACTGGACGTGGGTGATAACTGAGTTGCTTAGGGCTTTTTCTAAGTTGCTGAGGCTGGCTTTGAACCTGTGATTCTCATGCCTCTGCCTCCTGAGCGCCTGGGATTACAGGCGTGTGCCACCAAGCCTAGCCTCACAGTTGCCTTCTGATAAGCTTTTAACTGAATCAGGCCTGTAATTGTGTAGACACAAGTCAAAACATATTTGTCCTCCCCACCCCTCTCTCTCTCCATATATATATCCCCTTCTGAGAATGAGAGAAGGCCAGTAGAGTCTACCTGCCATGGCTAAAGAGGAACATAATCTCTTTTGAGACACTTGTTGGTGGCATTCCTTTGCCATGGGTGGTATTCAGAGTGGGCAAGGCAGTGCCCGCATGCAGCACCTGCATTAGACCCTTGTAGGGAGTCCCCAGCAGGTCATAGTGGCCCAGAGTCCTTGGTTCTCCATACTTTAATCGATGATGAAGCCAAGTGGCCATTTCCTCTACTGGCCCTCCTCCAGCCCTCTTTGCCCATTGCACAGCAATGGCTGGTCCTCCCCTGGTGATGGGCTCTGGGCAAGGACAGGATAAGTGGCACATGGTTGTGTTTCCAACAGACTGTAATATTCCTCTGCCCTTCTATAACTGTGACCAATATCCACTGGGGGTCTGCTGCCCTTCAGTCTGCTGCCATAGCCCCATCCATGGTTGTCTGGAGTGACATGGACGTAAGCTCAGCTGGTTTCCACATGTCCATGTCCTGAGGGCTTGTGCACTTTCTACTGTTCATCTGGCCTGATTAAATGCCTCAGTATGCTGGTCAGTGGGTCCCATGCTGTACCCTGATATGTAAATTATACAGGGGTCATAATAGCTGAGCCAGATGAGGGATAGGAGCCCTTCAATAATCCAGCAGTCCCACAAATTCTTGAATTTGCTTTGCTGTGTTGGGAAGTGAAAACACCTGAATTTTATCACAGCCTGATATACAGGCTTTGTCTCACCCAACCAGACAATACCCAAGAACTTCATTGAGAAGCCAGGGCTTATACCTTGTCAGGGTTCACGACCCAACCTCTCCCTTGCAAATGAGTCAAAAGCATGGGAGGAGTCGTGGTGAGCACTGAAAGAGAATCAGATGTGACCATGATGTAATGTGAACATTTTTTACCCGTAGAGGTCAGAAGCAGGTTCATTGCCATTCCATGACACCTGGTGGGGCGATGGAAGCCTCTTTGAGTAAAATAGTAAAAGTCCCTTTTCCACGTGAAGGCAAATGGGTCGACTCTCAGGAGCTCTACTCTGCTAATGAAGGCATCAGCAAAGTCTAATACACAATGATATGTCCTCAATTGAGTGTTAAGTTCGTTTACACTGGCAACTATGTTGGGAAAGCCTGCATAAAGAGGAGGGATCAGCTTATTTAATTTCCTATACTCCACTGTCATGCACCAAGTTCTATCCAGCTTTCCTACTGGCCATATAGGGAGGTTAAAAGCACTATGGGTTGGATGGATCATGTTTACTTTAGCCAATTTATGAATGGTCTCCATTATCTCTGATGGCCATTGGGGAGCCAATATTGTTTGGTAGTCACAATTTAACAGAATGTCAGCAAAACAGCAGCGGGGTATCTAGCACACCCCCTTAATATCAGCCAACACATGCTTAATCTCCTGGCAATGCAAACAGAACTCCCCTACAGTAATTTGTAGATATTCACTCCACACTTAAAATGCATTCAGGAAAGGAAGCTATGGACACCGGGCAGGGAGTAGGTGGCAGGCATCGAGGCCACAGTCCATGTTACAGCTCGGATTCTGTTTCTTCCCCATACCCATCAGTGGCAGTTGACCTGTCTGAGAAGTTGACAGAAGTACTGTGTAACAGTGTACACTCAGCTCCTGGGTCCACCAGTTCTTTTGTGCTAACAAGCAGGCATTTTCTCCCACAAGCTGCATCATATTATTCCTCTGTACATTCTAGAGCATAGTGACCAGTCCCGAGTGTTGGGCTTTTAGGTTCCTTCCAGTTTTTCTTTTTTAAAATATTTATTTATTTATTTTTAGGTGGACACAATATCTTTATTTATAGTTTTACATGGTGCTGAGGATCAAACCCAGTGCCTCATGCTCATCACAGTGATGTGATGAGCACCTTTGCCCAGACATCTTGGGGCACAAGTATTATTTCTATATGATGATGTGGGGAGGTCCTGGGGGGTTCTGCCTTGAGGGTCTGAGCCTGCTGTTTGCAAACCAGTCCCAGCCCTTCTCCTTTAGGGGCCCAACACAGGGAGATAGATATTGGGAGAAGGCTCAAGGGAGAGAAAAAGAACCCTGACCATTCACTCTGGCTGCCCAGGCCAAATAATGGGCAGGAGAGAGAGGAGCCCCAGATGCTGGGCCCCACAGGTACTGATGGCTGTATGTTTGTCTGTCCGAGCAGCCTGCTGCACCAGCTCCTGTGTTTCCAGGGAGGCAACAGTGGGACTTCAAATTGAGCATGGATCTGGGTTCCAATCACAGCTCTGCCAGTTCCTCAGTTGCTCTGAAGCTCAGTGTCCTCATCTGTAAAATGGGGAAATAACCTCATAAGGTATTTTTTAAAAATTTCTTAAATATTTTTTAAGACACAATACCTTTATTTCACGTATATATTTTTATGTGGTGCTGAGGATCAAACCCAGGATCTTGCACACGCAAGGCGAGCACTCTACCGCTGAGCCACAACCCCAGCACCCCCTCATAAGGTATTGAAAAAGATGAGATAAGCAAGTACCTGGCTCATAACCAGGGCTCCCGAGAAATTATGATGCATATTTTCATTGTCCCATGGGCCTCATTCCTTTTTACATAATTATTATAACAGATGTTTTGAGATAAAATTCACATGCCATATCATTTACCATTTAGTGTTCAGTTTAATAAATATTTGGTTCTATCATCCCCAAAGAGGATGATAGCCATTAGCAGGCTTTACCCCACAGACCTCCTCTAGCCACTGAAGCCTGCCCTTGTCCTTTCTGTCTCTGCACTCGCCTATCCTGGACATTTTGTAGAAAAAGAATCACATTATATATTGGTGTTTGGGGCCTGGGCTTCTTTCAGTTAGCACACTGTTTAAAAAACTCACCCATGTTGTGGAGTGAATTAGTACTTCTTCCTTTTATTGCTGAATAGTATTTCAATGTTATGAGTAGGCCACATTTAATATAGCCATTCATCAGCAGGTGGATAACTGGGTTGTCTCCATCTTTTGACTCTTAAGAAGAACGCTGCTATCAACATCTGTGTGTGGACACCTGTTTTCATTTCTCTTGGGTAAGTTCTGAGGAGTGGAATTGCTGGGCCTCATGGTAACTGTTTTTAGGCTGGTGAAGAGCTGCCAGACTGCTTTTAAAAGCAGCCACACCATTCCACATTCCCACCCGAAGTGTATGAGTTCTGGTTTCTCACATTCTCTCCACTGACTGTGCATTTAATGCAACTATCCTGAGGGGTGTGTAGTGGTATCTGGGATTTGTCTTGTTTGTGGTACTAGGGATTGAACCCAGGGTTACATCACTATTGATGTACATTCCCTGACCCTTTTAATTATTTTATTTTGAGACAGGATCTCACTGAATTGTTGAGGGTTTCCCTGGTTGCTGGGGGCTGGTCTCCAACCTGTGATTCTCCTGCCTCAGCCTCCTCAGTTGCTGGGATTATATAACACCTTACCTGCTCATTGTGGTTTTGGTTGGCATTTCCTTTCACTAATTTGCATCTTCTCCCATGGAATCTCATTCATGTCCAGACAGGTAAATCTTAGGATGCACCATTCCCAATGTAGAAATACTAGTCTGACCCCCAAGAGAGAAAGAGAGAGAGAAAGAAAGAAAGAAACAAGGAAACAAACTCCTAAATGGAGGAGGGAGTCCCCGCTAACCTGGGTGCCAGGGGGAGATTCCCCATTGAGTGGGGAGTCACATTACCTTGGTTTTCAGGGGGAGCTCCCCAGGACACAGAGGTTAAATGGCTCTCCCCATGGAGGAGGGAGTCCACTCTACCCTGTGTGCCCAGGGAGCTCCCCCCTACACTCAGGTGAGAGGGCTCACCCTCCCGAAGGAGGTAATCCCCTCTACCCTGGGGACGGTGGGAGATCCCCACTACACCACCGTGAGAGAGGTCTCCCCTCAGGAGGGGAAAGTCCCTTCCACCCTGGATGCTGTGGGAGCTCACCCCGACACCTGGGTGAGAGGGGTCTCCCCCCCAGAGGGAAAGTCTCCTCCACACAGGGAGCGGTGGGAGCTGCCCCCAACACCCCAGTGAGAGAGGTCTCCCCCACAAGGGGGGGAGGCCTCTCCACCCTGGGTGCGGTGGGAGCTCCCAAGACACCCCGGTGAGAGGGGTCTCCTCCTTGGAGGGGGGAGTCCCCTCCACCCTGGGTGGGGGGGAGCTCCCAATGACACCCCTGTGACAGGGGTATCCCCCCCAGAGGGCAAAGTAACCTAGACCCTGGGTGCAGGGAGAGCTCCCTATGAGAGGGGTCTCCCTGGGGGTGGGGAGAGCTCCCCCGACACCCCAGTGAGAGGGGGTCTCCCCCTCGAAAGGGGAGACCCCACCACCCTGGGTGTGGGGGGAGCTCCCCCCCAACACCTGGGTGAGAGGAGTCTCCCCCACAGAGGGGGGAGTTCCCAATGAAACCCCGGTGAGAGGGCTTTCCCCCCAGAGGTGGGAGTCCCTTCCACAATGGTTGCGGGGGAGAGCCCCCAACATCCCGGTGAGAGGGGTCTTCCCTGAGAGTGGGGAGGCCCCTCCACCCTGGGTGCCTGGGGGAGCTTTCCCAGACACCCTGGTGAGAGGGGTCTCCCCACCTGAAGGTGGAGTCCCATCCACCCTGGGAGCGGGGAGAGCCCCCCTGACACATAATTTTGAGGGGTCTCCCCCCCCCAGAGGGGGGAGTGCCTTCCACCCTGGGTGCGGTGGGAGTTCTCCCCAACACCCAGGTTTGAGGGGTCTCCGCCCCCCCCCAGGAAGGAGTGCCCTCAACCATGGGAGAGGTGGGAGTTCCCCCAGACAACCAGGTTAGAGGGGTCTCCTTCCTAAAGGGGATAGTCCCCTCTAACCTGGGTGTGGGGAGAGCTTTCCCCGACACCCAGGATAGAGGGGTCTTCTCCCTGGGGAAGGGAGTACCCTCTATCCTTGTTGTCAGCGGGAGCTCCCCTTGACACCCAGGTTAAAAGGCTCTCCCCCCGGGAGGGGGGAGTCCCCTCCACACTGCGTGAGGTGGGAGCTCTCATAGACACCCAGGTTAGACAGGTCTCCCTCCTGGAGGGGAAAGTCCTCTCTACCCTGGGTAAGTTGGATACTCCCCTTGGACACCAAGGTTAGAGGGTTCTACCCCCTGGAGGAAGGAGTCCTCTCTACTCTGGGTGCAGTGGGAATGCCCCCAAAACCCAGGTCAGAGGGGTCTCCTCCCACCAGAAGATAGTCCCCTGTCCCCTGGGTGCCATGATGTGGGAGATCCCCCCGGGGACAACCAGGTCAAAGGGGTCTCCCCTCTGGAGGGGGCAGGCCCCTCTACCCTGGGCGTGGTGGTGTGGGAGCTCTCCCGGTCACACAGGTCAGAGATGTCTCCCCCCTGGAGGGGAAAGTCCTCTCTACCCTGGGTGAGGTGGGAACTCCCCCTGACACCCAGGTCAGAGGGGTCTCCCCTCTGGAGGCGAGAGGCCAAACTACCATGGGTGTGGTGGGAGCTCCCCTGGACTCCCAGGTAAGAGAGGTCTACCCCCTGGAGCGGGGAGCCTCCACTACCCTGGGTGCGGTAGGAACACCCCCTGAACACACAGGTAAGAGAGGTCTCACTACTAGAGGGGAGAGCCATCTCTATCCTGGGTGCGGTGGGGAGCTCGCCCCGACACCCAGGTCGGAGGGGGCACCCCCCTGGAGGGAGGAGTCTCCTCTACCCTGGGTGCGGTGGGAATACCCCCCGAACATACAGGTAAGAGGGGTCTCACTACTAGAGGAGAGAGCCATCTCTACCCTGCGTGTGGTGGGGAGCACCCCGTGACACCCAGATTGGAGGGGGCACCCCCCTGGAGGGAGGAGTCTCCTCTACCCTGGGTGCGGTGGGAGCTCCCCCTGCCAACCAGGTTAGAGGGGACCTCCCCCCTAGAGGGAGAAGTCCCATCTAACCTGGGGACAGTGGGGAGCTCCCCCCCGCCAACAATGTCAGAGGGGACCTCCCTTATATAAAGAGGGGGAAGATCCCCTCTACCCTGGGTGCGGTGGGGAGCTCCCCCTGCCACCCAGGTGAGAGGGGACCTCCCCCCTGGACTGGAGAAATCCCCTGTACATTGGGTGCAGTGGGGAGCTCGCCCCTCCGTCCAGGTTACAGGGGACCACCCCCCTGGAGGGGGGGAGTCCCCATCTACCCTGGAGGCGATGGTGTATGGAGGTACCCCCCGCCACCCACGTTAGAGAGGGCACCTCCCCCGCTCTACCTTGGGTGTGGTGGTGTGGGGAGAGAGCTCCCCCCTGCCACCCCAGTTAGAAGGACCTCCCACCGAGAGGGGGTAGTCCCCTGTACCCTGGGTGCTGTGGGAAGCTCCTCCCCGACAACGCATTGGAGAGACCTCTGCCCTAGGGGGGGAGTCCCTTCTACCCTGGGTGCAGTGGGAAGTTCCCCCCCTGACACCCCAGTTAGAGGGACCTCCCCTGAGAGGGGGGAGTCATCTCTACCCTGGGTGCGGTGGGAGCTCCCCTGACACACAGGTTACAGGGGACCTCGCACCTAGAGGCGGGAGTCCGCCTCTAATCCAGGTGCGATGATATACGAGCTCCCTATGACACCCAGGTTAGAGGGGGAACTCCCCCCTAGAGGTGGGAGTCCCCTCTACCCTGGGTGCTGTGGTAATCGAGATCCCCCCCATACCCAAGTTAGAGGGACCTCCCCCCTAGAGGGGGGGAGTCCCCTCAACCCTGGGTGCCAGTGGGAGCTCCCCCCGACACCCAGGTTACAGGCACCTCCACCATAGACGGGGGAGTACCCTCTTCCTGGGTGCCTTGGGAGCTCCTCTGGACCCCCAGGTTAGAGGGGCCTTCCCCCTAGAGGGGGGAGTGCCCTCTTCCCTGGGTGCCCTGGGAGCTCCCCCGAAACCCAGGTTAGAAAGGCTTCCCTCCTAGAGGGCAGAGTGCCCTCTTCCTTGGGGGACGGTGTAGCTCCCCCAGACCCCCAGGTTAGAGGGGCCTCACCCCTAGAGAGGGGACTGCCCTCTTCCCTGGGTGACATAGGAGCTCCCCTGAGCACCAGGTTAGAGGGGCCTCCCCCTTAAGGGGGGAGTGCCCTCTTCCGTGGGAGCCATGGGAGCTCCTCCCGACCCCCAGATTAGAGGGGCCTCCCCCCTAGAGGGCGAAATGCCCTCTTTTCAGGGTTCCGTGGAAGCTCCCACTGGCACCCATGTTAGAGGGGCCTTCCCCCTAGAGGGCGGAGTGCCCACTTCCCTAGGTGCCATGGGAGCTCCCCCTGACCCCCAGGTTAGAGGGACCTCCCCCTTAGAGGGGGGAGTGCCCTCTTCCCTGGGTGCCCTGGGAGCTCCCCCCACCCCCAGGTTAGAGGGGCCTCCTCCTTAGAGTGGGGGACTGCCCTCTTCCCTGGGAAACTTTGTAGCTCCCTGATCGCCAGGTTAGATGGGCCTCCCCACTAGAGGGGGGAGTGCCCACATCCCTGGGAGCCGAGGGAGCTCCCCCGACCCCCAGGTTAGGCGGGCCTCCCCCCTAGAGGTCGGAATGCTCTCTTTTCTGGGTGCCATGCGAGCTAACCCTGACACCCAGGTTAGAGGGGCCTCCCCCTAGAGGACGGAGTGCCCTCTTCCCTGGGTGCCTTGCGAGCTCCCCCTGACCCCCACATTAGAGGGGCCTCGCCATTAGTGGGGGAAGTGCCCTCCTCCCTGGGTGCCCTGGTAGCTCCCCCCATCCCGAGGTTTGAGGGGCCTCCCCATTAGAGGGGGGGAGTGCAATCTTCCCTGGGTGCCCTGGGAGCTCCCCCACCCCCAGGTTAGAGGGGCCACCCCCTAGAGGGGGAGGAGTGCCATCTTCCCTGAGTGCCTTTGGAGCTCCTCCTAATCCCAGGTTAGAAGGGCCTCCCCACTAGAGGGCGGAATGCCCTCTTTTCTGGGTGCCATGGGAGTTCCCCCTGACCCCCAGGAGAGAGGGGCCTCCCCCTAGAGGGCAGAGTGCCCTCTTCCCTGGGTGCCTTGGGAGCTCCCCCCAGACCCCCACATTAGAGGGGCCTCCTCACTAGATGGAGGAGTGCCCTGTTCCCTGGGTGCCAAAGGGGCTCCCTCCCCCGACACCCACGTTAGGGGGGCCTCCCCCCTAGATGGTGGAGGGCGCTCTTCCGTGGGTGCTGTGGGAGCTCCCCTGACCTCCACGTTAGAGGAGCCTCCCACCAAGATGGCAGAGGGCCCTCTACCCTGGGTCCCGTGGGAGCACCCCCCCTGACCCCCAGGTTAGAGGAGCCTCACCCCTAGAGGGGATAATGCCCGCTCCATTGGGTGCCGTAGGAGACCCCACCGACCCCCAGGTTAGAAGAGACTCCCCCCTAGAGGGGGAGTGCCCTCTTCCCTGTGTGCCATGGGAGCTCCCCCTGACCCTGAGGTTAGAAGGGCCTCCTGCTAGAGGGGAGAGTGCGGTCTTCCCTGGGTACCCTGGGAGCTCCGCCTGACCCCCAGGTTAGAGAGGCCTCCACCCTAGAGGGGGGAGTGTCCTCTTCCCTTGGTACCAAAGGACCTCCCCCTACCCGACCTCCAGGTTAGAGGGCCCCACCCCCATAGATGGAGGAGTTCCCAGCTCAACCAGACCTCAGGTTAGAGGGGCCACCCACTAGAAGGGGGAGTGCCCTCTTCCCTGAGTGGTGTGGGAGCTCCCCCACCACACACACCCACGTTAGAGGGGCCTCCCTCCTAGAGAGCGGAGGGCGCTCTTCCTTGGGTGCTGGGGGAACACCCCTGACCCCCAGGTCAGAGGGGCCTCCCACCAAGAGGGCAGAGGGCCCTCTACCCTGGGTCCCATGGGAACTACCTCAGACACCCAGGTTAGAGGGGCCTCCCCCCTAGAGGGCAGAGGGCCCTCTTCCCTGGGTGCCATGGGAGCTCCCCTACTCCCAGGTTAGAGGGGCCTTCCCCCTAGAGGGGGGAGTGCCCTCTTCCCTGGGTGCCATGGTACCTCCCAGGGTCCCCAGGTTAGAGGGGCCTCCCTTCTAGATGGGGGAGTGCCCTCTTCCCTGGGAGCCTTGGGAGCTCCCCCCCCACCTCCAGGTTAGAGGGGAATCCCCCCTAGAGTGGGGAGTGCCCCCTTCCATGTGTGCCATGGGAGCTCCCACTGACCCCCAGGTTAGAGGGGCCGCCCCCTAGAGGGGGGGTGCCCTCTTCCCTGGGTACCCTAAGATCTCCGCCAGACCCCCAGGTTAGAGAGACCTCCCCCTAGAGGGGAGAGTGCCCTCTACCCTGGGTGCCATGGGAGCTCCCCCCTACACCCAGGTTAGTGGGGCCTCCCCCCAAGAGGGGGAAGTGCCCTCTTCCCTGGATGATCTGGGAGCTCCCAGGACCCCTTGGTTAAAGGGGCCTCCCCCTAGAGGGGGGAGTCCCCTCTTACTTGAGTGCTGTGGGAGCGCCCCTGGGTGCCCACCTTAGAGGGTCCTTCCCCCTAGAGGGCAGAATGCCCTCTTTTCTGGGTGCCGTGGGAGCTCCTCCTGACACCAAGGTTAGAGGGGCCCCCCCTTAGAGGGCAGAATGCCCTCTTCCCTGGGTGCCTTGCTAGCTCCTCCTGACCCCCATGTTAGAGGGGACTCATCACTAGAGGGAGGAGTGCCCTCTTCCCTGGGTGCCCTGGGAGCTCCCCCCCACACCCCAAAGTTAGAGGGGCCTCCCACCTAGAAGAAAGAGTGCCCTCTTCTCTTTGTGCTGTGGGAGCTCCCCCCAAACCACAGGTTAGAGGGACCTCCCCCCTAGAGGGCGGAATGCCCTCTTCCCTGGGTGTCTTGATAGCTCCCCCCCCACACCCCACATTACAGGGAACTCACCACTAGAGGGGGGAGTGCCCTCTTCCCTGGTTGCTGTGGGAGCTCCCCCCCCACCCCCAGGTAAGAGGGGCCTTCCCCCTAGAGGAGGGACTGCCCTCATCCCTGGAAAATAACGG
>NW_026000249.1:24846394-24858416 GCF_001458135.2 Marmota marmota marmota
AGGAATCTCCACACTTAATTGCTCGCTTTTGTTACTTCTCAAACCACTCCCTCTGGCATTTTGCCAGGCACCATCCAGACTTGTTTATGAACTCTTAACATTCCCCTGGCAAAATGCCAGGTGTTATTTTGACTTGTTTACAGACTCTAACACCCAGACCCCCAGGTTAGAGGGGCCTCCCCTCTAGAGGGGGGAGTGCTCTCTTCCCTTGGTGCCAAGGGAGCTCCCCCCCACCCCCAGGTTAGAGGGACTGCCCCCCTAGAGGGGGGAGTGCCCTCCTCCCTGGGGGATTTGGCAGCTCCCCCTGACCCCCAGGTTAGAGGGGCCTCCACCCCAGAGGGCAAAGTGCCCTCTTCCCTGGGTGACATGGGAGCTCCCCCCTACACTCAGATTAGAGGGGCCTCCCCCCTAGAGGGGGGAGTGCCCTCTTCCCTGCATGCCATGGGTGCTCCCCCCTAGAGAGGGGAGTGCCCTCTTCCATGGGTGCTGTGGGAGCTCCCCCCCACCCCCAGGTTAGAGGGGCCTCCCACATAGAGGAAAGAGTGCCCTCTTCTCTGGGTGCCTTGATAGCTCCCCCAGACCCACATATTACAGGGGACTCACCACTAGAGGGGGGAGTGCCCTCTTCCCTGGTTGCTGTGGGAGCTCACCCCGACACCCACGTTAGAGGGGCCTTCCCCCTAGAGGGCAAAGTGCGCTCTTCCGTGGGTGCTGGGGGAGCTCCCCCCAACCCTCACATTAGAGGGGCCTCCTACAAAGAGGGCAGAGGGCCCTCTACCCTGGGTCCCGTGGGAACTCCCCCCAACACCCAGGTTAGAGGGGCCTCACCCCTAGAGGGCAGAGGGCCCTCTTTCTTGGGTGTCTTGGGAGCTCCCCCCTACACCCAGATTAGAGGGCCCTCCCCCCTAGAGGGAGGAGTGCCCTATTCCCTTGGTGCCATTGGAGCTCCCAGACACCCAGTTTAGAGGCCATCCCCCTCTAGAGGGGGGAGTGCCCTCTTCCCTGGGGTCATGTGATCTCCCCCCCCAACCCAGGTTAGAGGCGCCTCCCCCCCTAGAGTGGAGAGTGCCCTCTTTCCTGGGGGACGTGGGAGATCCCCAGACCCCCAGGTTAGAGGGTCTCCCCCCTAAACAGCGGAGTTCCCTCTTCCCTGTGTGCCATGTGAGCTCCCCCTGACCCCCAGGCTAAAGGGGCCTCCCTCTAGAGGGGGGAGTGCCCCCCCGACCCCCAGGTTAGAGGGGCTCCCTCCTAGAGGCCGGAATGCCCTCTCTTCTGGGTGCTGTGGGAGCTCCCCCTGACACTAAGTTTAGAGGGACCTCCCCCTAGAGGGCGGAGTGCCCTTCTCCCTGGGTGTCTTGGGAGCTCCCCCGACCCCCATGTTAGAGGGGCCTCACCACTAGAGGGAGGAGTGCCCTCTTCCCTGGGTGACCTGGGAGCTCCCCCCCACCCCCAGGTTAGAGGGGCCTCCCACCTAGAGGAAAGAGTGCCCTCTTCTCTGGGTGCTGTGGGAGCTCTCCCTGACACCCAAGTTAGAGTGGCCTCCCCCTAGAGGGCAGGCGTAGTGCCCTCTTCCCTGGGTGCCTTGCCAGCTCCCCACCCCCACCCCCACATTACAGGGGACTCACCACTAGAGGGGGGAGTGCCCTCTTCCCTGGTTGCCCTGGGAGCTCCCCCCCACCCCCAGGTAAGAGGGGCCTCCTTCCTACAGGGGGGCTGCCCTCTTCCCTGGAGGACTTGGCAGCTCCCCCTGACCCCCAGGTTAGAGGGGCCTCCCCCTAGAGGGTGAAGTGCCCTCTTCCCTGGGTGCGATGGGAGCTCCCCCCCACCCCCAGGTTAGAGGGGCCTCCCCCTAGAGGGGAAATCTCCCTCTTCCCTGGGTACCCTGGGAGCTCCACGGGACCCCTGGTTAGAGGGGCCTCCCCCCTCTAGGGGGGAGTGCCATCTTCCCTGAGTGCTTGGGAGCTCCCCCTGACTCCCAGGTTAGAGGGGCCTCCCCCTAGAGGGGGAAGTGCCCTCATCCGTGGGTGCCTTGGGAGCTCCCCCCATCCCCACGTTATAGGGGCCTCCCCCCTAGAGAGTGGAGTGCCTTCTTCCCTGGGAGCTGTGGGAACTCCCCCTGACCCCCAGGTTAGAGGCGCCTCCCCCCTAGAGGGCTGAATGCCCTCTTTTCTGGGTGGCGTGGGAGCTCCCCCTGACACCCAGGTTAGAGGGGCCTCCCCCCTAGAGGGCGGAGTGCCCTCTTCCCTGGGTGCAATGGCATCTCCCGTAGACACCAAGGATAGGGGGGCCTCCCCCCTTGTTAGAGTCTGTAAACAAGTCAAAATAACACCTGGCATTTTGCCAGGGGAATGTTAGAGTTGGTAAACAAGTCTGGATGGTGCCTGGCAAAATGCCAGAGGGAGTGGTTTGAGAAGTAACAAAAGCGAGCCATTAAGTGTGGAGATTCCTGATTGGTTGACTGCTGTATCTAGTTTATGCTAATTGGATAAGCTGTGTGGAATGTATAAATACTGCTCCTGTCCTGCAATAAAGGGTTCCTACTCCTGCTGTATCAATCTACACAAGTTGTTCGTCACCCCCGGTTATTTTGCTGCAGCGGGACTGCGGCACCCCCTAGAAGGCAGAGTGCCCTCTTCCCTGGGTGCCGTGGGAGATCACCCCAACATCCAGGTTACAGGGGCCTCCTCACTAGAGGGTAGTGCCCTGTTCCCTGGGTGCCATGGGAGTTCCCAGGACCCCCAGGTTAGAGGGGCCTCCCCCTTATAGGAGGGCGTGGCCTCTTCCAGTCCGTGGGAGCTCCCCCCCCACCCCCACATTAGAGGGGCTTCCCACTAGATGGCGGAGGGCCCTCTTCCCTGTGTGCCGTTGTAGCTCCCCCAGACACCCAGGTTAGAGGGGCCTCCCCCCTAGAGGGGGGTGTGTTCTGTACCCTGGGTGCGCTGGTATAGGAACTCCCCGCCCCCCGACACCCAGTTTGGCCTGGCTTCCCCTAGAAGGGGGAGTGCCCTGTACCCTGGGTGCGTTGTTATAGAGCTCCCCCTCAGGACACCCAGCTTACAGGACCTTCCCTGTAGACGTGCGAGTGCCCTCTACCCTGGGTGTGGTAGTGTAAGAGCTCTCTGGTGGACACCCAGGTTAGCGCGGCCTCCCCCTAGAGGGGGGAGTGCCCTCTACCCTGGGTGTGGTGGTATCCGGGAATCCCCTGACACCCAGGTGAGAGGGGCCTCCCTGCTAGAGGGGGGTAGTGCCCTCTACCCTGGATGCGGTGGGAGCTCCCCCAGACACCCAGATTAGAGGGATCTCCCCCTAGAGGTGAGAGACCCCCTCTTCTCTGGGTGCAGCGGAAGGAGCTCTCTCCCCCCCAGAATCCTTTGTTAGAGTGACCTCCCCCCTATACGGTGGGGGGAGTCCCCTCTACCTGGTTGCGGTGGGGGAGGGAGCTCCCCCCTATACCCAGCTTAAAGGGGACCTCTCCCCCTAGAAGTGGGAGGTCCCCTCTACCCTGGGTGCTGTGTTCTGGGAGATCCCCTCTACCCTGGGTGCTGTGTTGTGGGAGCTCCCCTGGCACCCAGGTTAGAGGGGACCTCTGCACTCTAGGGGGGAGGTCCCCTCTACGCTGGGTGCGATGGTGTGGGAGCTCCCCAGGACACCCAGGGTAGATGGGACCTCTATGCTGTGTGCTAGTGTAGAGGGGACTCACCCCTCCATGCGGGAGACCCTTCCCACCTGGGTGTCTGTGGGAGCTTGTATACCGGCTCTGCCAGGGTAGAGGGGACTCGCCCCTCCAGTCAAAAGACCTCTCTAACCTTGGTGTCCTAGGAGCTCCTATAATGCAACAGCCAGGGTAGAAAGGACTCACCACTCTAGGCGGGAGACCCCTCCCACCTGGGGGGGGTGGCTCATATACCTCAGTAGCCAGAGTAGTAGGTACTCGCCCCTCCAGGGGAGAGACCCCTCCCACCTGGGTGTTGGGGAAGCTCCTATACCTCAGCAGCCAGGGTAGAGGGTACTCGCCCCTCCAGTCGGGAGACCCCTCCCACCAGCATGTCACGGGGAGCTCGCATACCACCAGAGTCAGGGCAGAGGTTTTTGCCCCTGCAGGCGGGAGGGGTCCCCCACCTGTGTGTCCAAGGAGCTTTGATAGGGCACTGGCCAAAGTAGAGGGGACTCGACCTTCCTGGCGGGAGACCCCTCCCACCTGGGTTTCCAGGGGAGCTTGTATTCTGCTGCAGCCAGTGTACAGGGGACTCCTAACACCAAGCCAGAGACCCCTCCCACTTGGTTGTCGGTGGAGCTCATATACTGCTGCAGCCAGGGTAGAGGGGACTTGCCCCTCCAGGTGGGAGACCCCTCCCATCTGGGTGTCTGGGGGAGCTCATACACCGCCAGAGCCAGGGTAGAGGGGACTCATCCCTCCAAGTGGAAGACCCCTCCCACAAGGGTGTCAGGTGGAGCTCTTATACCGCCACAGCCAAGGTAGAGTGGACTCCCCACTCCAGGAGGGGGACCCCTCCCACCTGGGTGTCATGGGAGCTCCTATACTGCAGGAGCTAGGGTACAGGGGACTCGGCCCTCCAGGCTGGAGAGGCCTCCCACCTGTGTGTTGGAGTGGGTTAGTATACCCCAGCAGCCAGGGTAGAGGGAACTCGCCCCTCCAGGCTGGAGACCCCTCCCACCTGGGTGTCAGGGTGGAGGAGGTCTTATACCACTGCAGCCAGGGTAGTGGGGACTCACCCCTCCAGACAGGAAACCCCTCCCACCTGGGTGTCGCCGGGACCTTGTATACTACCTTAGCCAGGGTAGAGAGGACTCACCCCTCCAGGTAGGAGACCCCTCCCACCAGGGTATCAGGGGGAGCTCCTATACTGCAGGAGCTAGGGTACAGGGGACTCGGCCCTCCAGGCGGAAGACCCCTCCCACCTAGGTGTCTGGTGGTGGGGCTCTTATACTGCCCTAGCCAGGGTAGAGGGGACTCGCCCCTCCAGGCGGGAGACCCCTCCACCTGGGTGTCAGGGAATGCTAGCATACCACTGCAGCCAGGGTAGAGGGTACTTGCCCCTTCAGGCAGGAGGCCCCTCTCATCCGGGTATGGGAGGGGAGCTCCTATACTGCAGCAGTCTGGGTAGAGGGGACTCGGCCCTCGAGGAGGGAGACTCCTCCCACCTGACTATGGGGGGCGGGGAGCTAGTATACCGCCCAAGCCAGGGTAGAGCAGACTTGCCCCTCTAATCGGGAGACCCCTCCCTCCTGGGTGTGTGTGGGGGGGGAGCTCTTATACACCCGCAGCCAGGCTAAAAGGGACTGGCGGCTCTAGGCCAGAGAAGCCTTTCACCTGGGTGTCAGGGGGTGCTCATATACCGCCGCAGCAAGGGTAGAGGGGACTCACTCCTCCAGGCGGGAAACCCCACCCACCTGGGTGTAGGGAGGAGCTCCTATACTGCTGCAGCCAGGGTAGATGGGACTCTCCCCTCCAGGAAGGAGACCCCTCCCACCTGGGTGTTGCAGGGAGCTTGTATACCAAGTTAGCCAGGGTAGAGGGGACTGGAGGTGTGAGTCCCCTCTACCCTGGCTCTGGTGGTATATGAGCTCCCCCAAACCCAAGTGGGTGGGGTCTCCCGCCTGGAGGGGTGAGTCACCTCTACCCTGGCTGTGGCTGTTTTGAGCTCCCCCCAACACTCAGGTGTGAGGGGTCTCCCACCTATAGGGGTGAGTGCCCTCTACCCTGGCTGCAGCAGTATAGGAGCTCCCCACACACACACATCCAGGTGGGAGGGGTCTCCTGTCTGGGAGGGCGAGTACCCTCTCTCCTGGCTGCATATGGGGAGAAAGGGGAGTAAGGGATATGGTGGCACAGGGAGAGGAGGGCTCAAGGCCCAAGTTCACTGCTGGGTGTCAGGATTGAGGAGTAGGGCCCAGGCTGAAGGAGGCCAAAGCCCCCAGGCAAGGGGCACTGCTACCTTTTCCCAAAGGAAGACCACAGGGCCAAACATCCCAGTTCTAGCCCCTGGCTCTGGTGAGTATCCTGGGAAAGGGATCTGGAAAAGGAGCCCAGCAGGGACAAGGACAACAGGAGGGCCAAAGAAAGGCACACTGTGAAGTGCTGGAAAAAGGGTGTTTGTGGGGTGCAGGCCATGACTGCAGAAAGGAACCCAGGCTAGGGACCTAGAGGAGGGCCCAGGCTAGGGGAGAGTAGGGAAGGGTGTGGCCGGGCAGGCAGGGGCTGCACTAGGGTTCTGAGATGCAGGGAAGCCAAGAGGAGTGGGGAAGCCCAGCGAGGCCCGCAGTTCAAGCCCAGGGAAGCATTTAGCAAGAAGGACCCCCAGAGGCTCAAGGGAGGAGCCAGTCCAGGGAATGGAGAGCCAAGGCCAGCACTGGGGCAGGGGGCTCAGGACAGGGCTGGGGAGGGAAGGCAGAGGATCCAGCAGGGGGGAGGCAGGCTGGAGGCTCAGCGCCACTGCCAGGTGTCAGGGTTCCAGGTGCTGCCCCAAGAGCCTAGGGAGAGCAAGTAGCCCAGGCGAGGGTCAGGGTTCTGTTTCCCATAAGGCACCCTGGCCCAGATGAGGATCAAGGGCCAGGGACCAGTCCAAAGGGCCTGGCAAGGGACAGGGGCCAGAAGGAGTGTGATGAGAGGGCACAGTGGGGGGTCGCGGTGGGTGCAGAGAGGGGCAAGAGCCAGGACCCAATCAAGGAGCCCAGGTAAGGGACCAACCCCACCAAAAGGTATTAGGGACCCAATGAGCAGAAGGCCCCCGCTCCAGGAAAAAGCACCAGGGGAAGGAGAGGTAGGATCGGTGCTAGGATGAGGAGACAGAGGGCTGCGCAAAGGGCACAGAGGAGAGTGAGCTAGGGGGCCAAATCAAGGGGCACCCAGGTCAGACATGACAGAAAGAGACACCACAGAAAGCAACACAACCTGAGTAACACAGTAAGGAGCTCAGGCCAGCATCCAGGCCATGGGACTGTAGGGCCAAGGGTCAGGGTGAGGAAGGGCTGGGTTGGCTTAGGGGCAGGTTTCAAGGCTAGAGGGCAGGAGAGGGAAGGGAGGGGATCACCTACGGCAAGGTCATCACTAGGCCCAAGTCAACTGCCGTTGTCAAGGTTGGGCATCAAAAGGGGCCCAGGCAAGGGGCAGGGCTGAGTTTTCCATAGGGAGCCTTCAGGACCCAGAAGCCAGCCAATTCCACTCCTCTGCCCCAGGTGAGTAGATCCTCAGAGAGAGACCAGGACCAAACGAGGGCAATGTGAGTGATACCTTTGGTCCGGGATTGGGGGGGTGTCCGTGGGGAGCCAGCAACCATTGGAGGAGACCAGGCGAGGGAGAAGCAGGGGGAGGGGAGGGTCCTGGCAATGACAAAATACCACAGTACAAGGGGAACAGAGGGGAGGAACAGGAGGGGGACCAAGCAAGGGGCCTGAAATCAAAGAACAGGGACAGGGTCCTCAAGAAGGGCAACCGGGGGCTCCAGCAAGGAGCCAGGCCCAAGAATGGGGAGCCAAGTGCCAGGACCCTGTCCTGGGTCCTATGGAAACAGACAGGGCTAGGGAGGGGAGAAAGGGGAGAAAGGGTAGTGGTTGGCGCAGGGAGAGGAGGGCTGAAGGCCCAGGTTCACTGCTGGGTGTCAGGATTGAGGAGCAGGGCCCTAGCGGAGAGAGTCCAAAGTTCCAGGCAAGGGGCACAGCTATGTTTTCCGAAAGGGAGCCCGCAGGGCCAAATGCCCAATTCCAGTCCCCTGGACCTGGTGAGCATCCTGGGAAAGGTATTTTGAAAAGGGGCCCAGCAGGGACAGGGACAAAGGAGGGATGAAGGAGGGTACAGCATGAAAGGCAAAAGGAAGAGTGTTGATGGGGTGCGGGCCAGGACTCCAGAAAGGAGCCCAGGCTAGGGACCTAGAGGAGGGCCCAGGCCAAGTAAGAGCAGGGAAGGGTGGGGCTGGGAAGGTGGGGCTTCAGTAGGGTTCTGCAGTACAGGGAAGCCAAGGGGAGCAGGGAAGAGGCCCCAGTGAGGGGCCCTCAGACAAAGCCCAGGGATGCACCGAGCAAGAAGGGCCACCAGAGGCTCAAGCGAAGAGCCAGGCCAGGGAACAGAGAGCCAAGGGCCAGGGCTTGGGCAGGGGGCTCAGGACAGTGGACAAGACTTTAGAGGGAAGGCAGGAAATCCAGCAGCGGGCAGGCAGACCCCAGACCCAGGGCCACTCCCAGGTGTCAGGGTTCCAGATGCAGGACCAAGCACCCAGGGAGAGCAAGAGGCCCAGGTGAGGGGAAGGGCACTGTTTCACATAAGGCGCTCTGGCCCAGATGAGAATCTAGGGAGAGGAACCTGTCAAAGGAGGCCTGACAAGGGAAGGGGGCCAGGAGTAGGGCAAAGGTAGGGCACAGCGGGGGGATTGCGGTTGGTGTTTGGAGGGGTGAGAGCCAGGACCCAAGTCAGGTGCCCAGGCAAGGGACCCACCCGACCGACCAAGGATGAGGGACTCAAGGAGCAGGAGACCCGCTAGCGCTAGGGAAATGTGCCAGGGGAAGGGGTGGAAGGGCTTTGTGAGGATCAGGAGACAGAGGGAAGCGCAAGGAGCACCTAGGGGAGCCCGCTGGTGGGCCCACGCAAGGGGCCCCCAGGTCAGACCCAACACAAAGAGACTCCATACTATGTCAAGGGACATGAGGAACGTGGTCAGGGGCTCAGGCGAGCACCCAGGCCCAGGGGACTGGAGCGCAAAGGGTCAGGGTAAGGGAGGGCTGGGTTGGGGAAGAGGCAGCATGCAAGGTCAGAGGGCAGGGGAGGGAAGGGAGGAGATAGCTCAGGGCTGGGTTGGAGCAAGTCCCATGTTAACTGCCAGGCATCAAGGTTCAGGCGGTGAAGGGGACTCAGGCGAATGTCAGGGCTGTGTTTCCCATAGGGAGCATTCAGGGTGCAGAGACCAACCAATTCCCCTCCTCTGCTCCAGGTGAGTAGATCCTCAGAGAGGGACCTGGACCAAAGGAGGGGCAAAAGAGGGTACTATGAGTGGATACCTGGCATTGGAGGTGTGGGGTGGTCTGTGGGCTGCCAGTACCCATTTGAGGAGCCTGGGCTAGGGAGAATCATGAGGATCGTAGGGTCCGAGCAGTGCCAGGATACCACAGCATGAGGGGAACCAAAGGGAGGCACAGGAGGGGGTCGGAAAAAGGGGCCTGAAACCAAGGGACAAGGACAGGGTCCTTGAGAAGGGTGGCCAGGGGCTCAAGCAAGGAGCCAGGCCCAGTAATAGAGAGCTAAGTGCTAGCACCTGGGCCTGGGTAAGAAAGGAAAACATGGATGGGTAGGGTCAGGAGGGGAGAAAGGGGAGTGGGTGGCACATGGGGAGGAAGGCTCAAGGTGCAGTTCCACTGCAGGGTATCACTGTTCTGGAGCAGGGCCCAGGCTGAGGGAGGCCAAAGTGCCCAGGCAAGGGGCAGGGCTACGTTTTGTCAAAGGGAGCCTGCAGGGCCAAGAAGCCAGGTCAAGTCCCCTGGCCTCAGTGAGGATCCTGGGAAGGGGATCAGGTAAGTGGGCCTGGCAGAGACAGGAACAACAGGATGGCCGATAGAGGGCATAGCCTGAAGGGCCGCAGGATGGGTGAGGTTGGGGTGGGTGCCAGGACCCCAGCAAGGAGCCCAGGCAGGGGACCTAGAGGAGGGCCCAGGCCAGAGGAGAGCAGGGAATGCCGGGGGCCGGCAAGGCGGGGCTGCACTAGGGTACTGCACTATAGGGAAGCCAAGGGTAGCAGGGAAGTGGCCCCAGAAAGCACCCCCCTCCCCCCCCCCCCGCCCACACTCTGTCTAGGGAGGCACTGAGCAAGAAGGGCCACCAGAGGCTCCCTCTAGCAACCAGGCCAGGAAATGAAGAGCCAAGGGCCTGGGCTGGGGCAGGGGGCTCAGGAAAGTGGACTAGGCTGGGTGGATCCGATAGGGAGAAGGCTGGCACAAGACCCACGGCCACTGCCAGGTGTCAGGATTCAGGGTGCATGAAAACGGACAGGGCTGGGAGGGGAGGGAGGGGAGACATGGGAGCAGGTGGCGTAGTGGGAGGAAAGCTCAAAGCCAAGATCCACTGCCTGGTGTCAGGGTTCGGGAGCAGGGCCCGGGCTGAGGGAGGCCAAAGGGCCCAGGCCAGGGGCAGGGCTAGGTTTTCCCAAATAGATCCTGCAGGGCCAAAAGGCCAGGTCTACTTCCCTGACCCGGGTGAGCATCCTGGGAAGAGGATCACGAAAAGGGACCTGGCAAAGACAGGGATGACAGGAGGGCCTGCAGGGCTGGAGGACCGGTGTGGTGTTGTGGGGACTAGGACCCCCCAAAAAGCCCAGGTTTGGTACCTAGATGAGGCCCCAGGCCAGGGGAGTGCAGAAAAGGGCAGTGCGGGAAGGTTGGGTTGCACTAGTGTATTGTAGTACAGGGAAGCCAAGGGGAGTAGTGAAGCAGCCCCACCAAGAGCCCCGCAGTCAAGCCCAGAAACTCATGGAGCAAGAAGGGCCACCAGAGGCTCAAGCTAGGAGTCAGGCCAGGGAATGGAGAGCCAAGGGTCAGGGCTGGGACAGCAGGGTCAGGAAAGTGGACAAGGCTGGGGAGAGAAGGCAGGCGATTGGACATGGAAAAGCCAGGCTCAAGTTGCAGTGCCACTGCCAAGTGTCAGGGTTCTGGGTGCAGGACCAAGAGCCCATGGAAAGCAAGGGGCCTAGGTGAGTGGCAGGGCTCTGCTTCCCATAAGGCACCCTGGCCCAGATGAAAATCCTGAACCAGGGACCCAGTAAATAGGGCCTGGATAGGGAAGGGAAACAAGAGGACGGTGATCGGAAGGCTCAGCTTGGTGTAGCAGTGTGTTCTGAGAGGGATGAGAGCCAGGACCCAAGCCAAGAGCCCAGGCAAGGACCAATCCAACAGAACTAGGATGAGGGAACCCAGGAACAGGATACCTGCAAGCGCCAGGGGAAAGCATGAGAGGAAGGGGAGGAAGGAGCTGCGTGAGGATGAGGAGACAGAAAGGCTAAAGAGGCATTGAGGTGAGCACACTAGGGGGCCCAAGCAAGGGGCCACCATGTCACACTGAACATGAAGCAAAGCCATGCAATGCCATGCAACACGAGAAGTGCTGTCAGGGGCTTAGTTGAGCGGCCAGGCCCAGGAACTGGAGAGTAAATGGTAAGGGTTAGGAGGGCTGGGTTGGGTTAGAGGCAGCATGCAATGTGAGAGGGCAGGGGAGGGAAGGGAGGGGATCATGCAGGCCAAGGTTGGCACAAGGCCCACATTTACTGCCAGGTGTCAGGGTTCAGGCAGCAAAGGGGGCCCAGGTGAGGGGCAGTGCAGTATTTCCCATAGGAAGACTTCAGGACGCAGAGGCCAGCCAATTCCACTCCTCTACTCCAAGTGAATTGATCCCCGAAAGAGGGACCTGGAGAAAAGGAGGGCCAAAGGAGGGCACTTTTGAGGGGAAACCCTGGGTCCAGAAGCGGGGGCTGGGGCAGCTGAGTGCATGGGGAGCCAGTACCCATTAGAGGAACCCTGGCTAGAAAGAAGCAGGAGGTTGGGAGTGTCCGGGCAGTGCCAGGATACCATAGCACAAGGGGAAGAGAGGGGAGGCACAGATGGGGGCATGAGCAAGGGGCCTGATTTCAAGGGACAGGGACAGGGACAAGGTCCTGGAGTAGGGCAGCCTGGGCCTCAAGCAAGGAGCCAGGCCCAGGAATAGAGAGCCACGTGCCAGGGCCCCAGCAGGGCTGGGGAAGGAAGGCAGAAGAGAAAGGGGAGCTGGTGCCTCAGGAGGAGGAAGGCTCAAGGCCCAAGTCTACCGAAGGGTGTCAGGGTTCGGGAGCAGGGCCCAGGCTGTGGCAGGCAAAGAGCCCAGGCAAGGGGAAGGGCTACATTTTCCAAAAGGGAGCCACAGGGCCAAGAGGCCAGGTCAAGTCCCCTGGCCCTGGTGAGCATCTTGGGATGGGGATCAGGAAAGCGGGCCTGACAGAGACAGAAACAACAGGAGGGCCAAAGGAGGGCACAGCCTGAAGGGCCACAGGAC
>NW_026000249.1:24861176-24867693 GCF_001458135.2 Marmota marmota marmota
CAGATGAGAATGTTGGGCCAGGGACCTGACAAAGGGGGCCTGGCAAGGGACGGGGGCCAGGAGGAGGGGACGGGAGGGCTCGGGGCAGGGTCGCAGTGGGTGCAGAGAGGGGCGAGAGCAAGGATCCAAACAAGAAGCCAAGGCTAGTGAGCGACCCGACCTAGGATGATGAGGGACTCAAGGAGCAGGGGGAACCTCATAAGGGGAAAGCCGGGAACAGGAGGAAGGAGCGACACAAGGATGAGGAGACAGCAGGCGGCGCAAGGGGCACCAAGGGGAGCGTGGTAGGGGCCCCAAGCAAGGGGCTCCTGGGTCTAACCTGACACGAAGCAAAGCCACGCACCGCCACGCGACAGCACGAGACACAACAAACGTGGTCAGGGACCCAGGCGAGGAGACAGGTCCAGGGATTGGAGCACAAAGTGTCAGGATTAGGGAGGGCTGGGTAGGGGTAGGGGAAGCATGCAAGGTGAGAGGGCAGGGGAGGAAAGAGAGGGGATCGCGCAGGCCAAGGTCAGCGCAAGGCCCACAACCAGGGCCAGGTTTCTGGGTTCCGGCAGTGAAGGGTGACCAGGCAAGGGGCAGGGCTGTGTTTCCCATAGGGAGCCTTCAGGGCCCAGAGACCAGCCAGCTCCACTCCTCAGAGAAGGACCAGGACCAAAGGAGGGCCAGAACTGGGAGCAGGAGTGGCTGGGTGGGTGGGGAGCCAGCACCTATTGGAAAAGCCATGGCTAGGGAGAATCAGGGGTAGCAGAGGGTCCTGGCTGTGCCAGGATACCACAGCACAAGGAGAACAGAGGGGAGTCACAGGAGAGGGCACGAGCAAGGGGCCTGAAATCAAGGGACAGGGACAGGAACAGGAACAGGGTCCTCGAGAAGGGCAGCTGGGGGCTCAAGAAAGAAGCCAGTCTCAGGAAAGGAGAGCCACGTTCCGGAGCCCCGGCAGGGCTTGGGAGAATAGGGAGGAGAGAGAGGGAGGAAGGTGGCGTAGGGGGAGGAAGCCTCAAGGCCCAGGTCTAAGGATAGGTGTCAGGGTTAGGGAGCAGGAACCAGACTGAGGGAGGAAAAAGGGCCCAGGCAAGGGGCAGGGCTACGTTTTTCTCCAGGGAGCCAGAAGTGCCAAGAGGCCAGGTCCACTCCCCTGGCTCCGGTGAGCATCCTGGGAAAGGGATCAGGAAAGGGGGCCTGGAAGGGACAGGGACCATAGGAGGGCCAAAGGAAGACCTAGAGGACATTGCTGGTGGGGTGGGGGCCAGGACCCCAGTGAGCAGCCCAGGCTAGGGACCTAGAGAAGCGCCCAGTCCAGGGGAGAGCAGGGAAGGGCAAGGTCGGGCTGGCAGGCAGCACTAGTGGACTGCAGTGCAGGGAAACCAAGGGGCACAGGAAAGCGGCCCAAGCAAGGGGCCCACAGTCAACACCCAGGGACGCTCTGGTCAACAAGGGCCACCAGAGGCTCAAGCGAGGATCCAGGCTAGGGACTGCAGAGCCAAGGGCCAGGTCTGGGACAGGGGGCTCAGGACAGTGGACAGGGCTCAGGAGGGAAGGCAGGCGATCCAGCATGGGGGAGGCAAGCTGGAGTGTCAGCGCCACTGCCAGGTGTCAGGGTTCCTTTGCAAGACCATGGGCCCAGGGAGAGCAAGGGGCCTAGGTGAGGGCCTGGGCTCTGTTTCCCACAAGGTGCCCTGGCCCCAATGAGAATCAAGGGCCAGGGACCATGCCAAGGGGACACTACAAGGGACAAGGTCCAGGAGGACGGCAATGGGAGGGCATGGCATGGGGTCGTGGTGGGTGCAGAGAAGGGCAATAGCCAGGACCCAAGCAAGGATTCCAGGCAAGGGATGGAACAGGAACAGGAACAGGGTTATGGACCCAAGCAGGAGGAGGCCCGTGCTCCAGGGGAAAGCCAGAGGGGAAGGAGAGGAAGGGGCAGCACTAAGATAGGAGACAGAGGCAGTGCAAAGGGCAAGGAGGGGAGCGTGCTAGGGGGCCCAAGCAACACCAAGAGACACCATGTGAAGCCACACAACAGAAGGAACGTGGTCAGGGTCTCAGGTGAGCGGCCTGGCCCGGGGATAGGACCACAAATGGTAAGGGTTAGGGAGGACTGGGTTGGGATAGGGCCAGCATGCAAGGCTAGAAGGTAGGGGATGGAAGGGAGGGTATCGCACAGAGCAAGGTTGGCCCTAGGCCCAAGTCCACTGCCACATGTCAAGGTTCCAGCAGCCAAGGGGGCCCAGGAGTGGGGCAGGGCTGTGTTTCCCATAGGGAGCCTTCAGATCACAGAAGCCAGCCAATTCCACTCCTCTGCCCCAGGTAAGTAGATCCTCAAAGAGAGATAGGACCAAAGGGGGGCTGAAAGAGGGCACTATGAATGGATGTTTTGCTTCCGGAATTGGGCAGTGGTTAGGACCCATTCAAGGAGCCCAGGCTAGGGAGAAGCAGGGGGAGGGTTGGGTCTGTGAAGTGCCAAGCAAGGGGCCACTAGGTCAGACCCGACACCAAGACACCCCATGGGATACCACAGTACAAGGGGAACTGAGGTGGGGGCACAGCGGGGGCTTGTAAATTGAGCCTGAAATCAAGGGACAGGGACAAGGTCCTTGAGAAGGATGGCCGGGAGCTCCAGCAAGGAACAAGGCCCAGAAATGGAGATAAAAGTGCCTTGGCCTTGGCCAGGGTTTCATGAAGTTACAGGGCTGGGAAGGGGAGGGATGGGAGAAAGGTGAGCGGGTGGCACAGGGATTGGAGGGCTCAACGCCTAGGTCCACTGCTGGCTGGGTGTCAAGGTTGGACAGCTGGGCCTGGGCTGAGGGAGGCCAAAGGGCCCAGACCAGCAGCAGGGCTACATTTTCCAAAGGGAGCCTGCAGGGACAAAAAAACAGGTCTAGTTCCCTGGCCCTGGTGAGAATCCTGGGAAAAGAATCAGGAAAAGGGGCCTGTCGGGGACAGGGATGACAGGAGGGCCAAAGAAAGGCACAGCGTGAAGGGTCACAGGATGGGTGTTGGGTGAGGTGGGGGCCAGGACCCCAGAAAGGAGCCCAGGCTAGGGACCTATTGCAGGGCTCAGGCCAGGGGAGTACGGGGAAGGGCTGGGCCGGGTAGGAAGGCAGCACTAGGGTTCTGCAGTGCAGGGAAGCCAAGGGGAGCAGGGAAGAACCCCAAGCAAGGGGCCCAGAGTTTAAGCCCAGGGATGCACCGAGCAAGAAGGGCCACCAGAGGGTCAAGAGAGGAGCCAGGCCAGGGTATGGAGAGCCAAGGGCCAAGGCTGGGGCAGGGGGCTCAGGACAGTGGACACTGCTGGGGAAGGAAGGCTGGGACACAGCAGTGGGGAGCCAGGCTTGAGTGCCAGTGACACTGCCAGGTATCATGGTTCTGGGTGCAGGACCAAGGGCCCAGGGAGAGCAAGGGGCCCAGATGAGGGGCAGGGCTCTGTTTCCCACAAGGTGCTCTGGCCCAGGTGAGAATCAAGGGCCAGGGACTGGTCCAAGGGGTCCTGGTAAGGGACAAGTTCCAGGAGGACAGTGACAGGAGAGCATGGCACAGGGTCACGGTGGGTGCCGAGAGGGGCAAGAGTCAGGACCCAAGCAAGGATTCCAGGTAAGGGACCAACCCGCCCAAAAGAGGATTAGGAACCCAAGGAGCAGGAGGCCTGCTCTACAGGGGAAAGTGCTAGGAGAAGGAGAGAAAGGGGTGGTGCTAGGATGAGGAGACAGAGGGCAGCACAAAGGGCAAGGAGGGGAGCTCACTAGGGGGCCCAAGCAAGGGGTCCCCAGGTCAGACCCAACACCAAGAGACCCCCATGGGAAGCCACACGACCCAAAAAAATGTGATCAGGGGTTCAGGTGAGCTGCCAGGCCTAGGGATTGGAGAGCAAATGGTCAGGGTTAGGAGGGCTGGGTTGCGGTAGGGGGAAGCATGCAAGGCTAGAGGGCATGGGATGGAAGAGAGGAGATTGTGCAGGGCAAGGTCGGCACTAGGCCTTCAGGGGGCAGAGGCCAGCCAATTCCACTCCTCTGCCCCAGGTGAGTAGAACCTCAGAGAGGGACCTGGACCAAAGGAGGGCACTGTGAGGGGATACCTTGTGTCCAGAACTGGGGGGGTCGGTGGGGAGCCAGGACCCATTCTTGGAGCCCAGGCTAGGGAGAAGTGGTGGGAGGGGAGAATCCGGGCAGTGCCAGGAAACCACAGTACTGTTGTAGGGTCAAATGAGGCAAGGCACCGAACATAGCAGGAAACAGTTTTATTTGGCTTCAGCCAGGCTCAGAGGGCACAGCTTTTGCTGTAATCAGTCAATCCCCTGAACCCCAATTTCAGGCAGTCAGAATTTTATACCCAGCATGTAAGGGGAGGGCCTCAGAAGTTCACATAAAAGCAGCCTTTTCTTTCACTGTTTTGGACAAGTTAACTCTTCAAGGACAACACCTGAGTAGGGAGAGCTTTTTCCCATTTTTCCTCTCCCTGCCAGTTGTTACCATGGAGCCCAGTTGGTAACTTATCTTAAAAATGTAGACATCTCGGGCTGGGGATGTGGCTCAAGCGGTAGCACGCTCACCTGGCATGTGCGGGGCGCTGGGTTCGATCCTCAGCACCACATATAAATAAAATAAAGATGTTGTGTCCACCGAAAACTAAAAAATAAATATTAAAAAATTCTCTCTCTCTCTCTTCCTCTCTCTCTCTCTCTCTCTCTCTCTCTCTTTTAAAAAAATGTAGACATCTCTGTGAAGCCCAGCTCAAGGCCAGAGACCTTGTTTTCACATTTCTAGAAACTACTATACTGGATATGATTGTGAAAAACTAGTAAGGGGGTGCCCAGCACCTGGAGTGCTGGTATCTTCTCAGCCAGTGGCCAAGTAAAACAGGGCGACAGGAAAAGAGGAATTTATCTATATTGAACTCTTTTGCTGACAGTCCTAAAATCAGCCATGGTGAAGATTTCTGGAGAAGCCCAGTTAAGACTTTTCTGTGGAGAAAGGGGGGTACCACTTCAGTACAAGAAGAACAAAGGGGAGGCACAGGAGGGGGCCTGATAAAGGGGCTTGATCAAGGGAAAGGGACAGGGTCCTGGAGAAGGGCAGCCTCAAGCAAGGAGCCAGGCCCAGGAATGGAGAGCAAAGTGTGTTGGCCCTGGCAGGGGTCCCATGAAAACACACAGGGCTAGGAAGGGGAGGGAGGGGAGAATGGGGAGCGGGTAGTGCAAGGAGAGTAGGACTCAAGGCCCAGGTCCAATGATGGGTTTCAGGTTTGAGGAGCAGGTCCCAGGCTGAGGGAGGCCAAAGGTCCAGAAAAAGGGGAAAGGCTACATTTTCCCAAAGAGAGCCCGCAGGGCCAAAAGTCCAGGTCCAGTCCTCTGGCCCAGGTGGGCATCCTAGTAAAGGGATCAAGAAAAGGGGCACAGCAGGGACAGAGACAAATGTCCCAAGGAGGGCATAGCACCAAGTGCCAGAGGACGCCTGTTGGTGGGTTTGGGGCCAGGACCCCAGCAAGGATACTGGGCTAGGGACCTAGAGGTGGGCCCCATCCTGAAAGAGCAGGGAAGGGCGAGGCTGGGCAGGCAGGCAGCACTAGGGTTCTAAGATGCAGGGAAGCCGAGGGGAGCAGGGAAGTGGCCCAAGCAAGGGGCCTGCAGTCCAAGCCCAGGAACGCACGGAACAAGAAGGACCATCATAGGCTCAAGTGAGGAGACAGGCCAGGGAATGGAGAGACAAGGGCCAGGGCTGGGGCCAGGGGATCAGGACAGTGGACATGGCAGAGGAGGGAAGGCAAGGGATCCGGCAGTGAGGAGGCAGGCTCCAGGCCCAGGGCCACTGCCAGGTCTCAGGGTTCCAGATGCAGGACCAAGGTCCCAGGGAGAGCAAGGGGCCCAGGCAAGGTGCAGGGCTCTCTTTCCCATGAGGTGCCCTGCCCAGACAAGAATCAAGGGCCAGGGACTGGGCCAAGGGGGGCTGGCAAGAGACGGGGGCCAGGAGAAGGGCGACAGGAGGTCGTGGCACGGGGTCTCAGTGGGTGCAGAGAGGGGCAAGAGCCAGAACCCAAGCCAGGATCCCAGGCAAGGGACCGATCCCACCAACAGAGCATTAGAAACCCAAGAAGCAGGAGGCCAGCACTCCATGGGAAAGCGCTAGTGGAAGGAGAGGAAGGGTTGGCACTAGGATATGGAGACAGATGGCAGTGCAATGGGCACCCAGTAGAGTGTACTAAGGGGACTAGGCAAGGGGTCCCCAGGTCATACCTTCACAATGCCACGGAACATGAGGAACGCGGTTCAGAGCTCAGAAAAGCAGCCAGGCCCTGAAACTGGAGTGTGAAATGTCAGGGTTAGGGAGGGCTGGGTAGGGGTAGGGGAAGCATGCAAGGTGAGAGGGCAGGGGAGGAAAGAGAGGGGATCGCGCAGGCCAAGGTCAGCGCAAGGCCCACAACCAGGGCCAGGTTTCTGGGTTCCGGCAGTGAAGGGTGACCAGGCAAGGGGCAGGGCTGTGTTTCCCATAGGGAGCCTTCAGGGCCCAGAGACCAGCCA
>NW_026000249.1:24870524-24871427 GCF_001458135.2 Marmota marmota marmota
TCAGGTAAGTGGACAAGGGTGGGGAGGGAAGGCAGGGGATCCAGCAGGGGGGAGGCAGGCTCCAAGCCCAGGGCCACTGCCAGGTTTCAGGGTTCTGGGGGCAAGACCAAGGGCCCAGGGAGAGCAAAGGGCCCAGGGAGAGCAAAGGGCCCAGGCCAGGGGGCAGGGCTCTGTTTCCTATAAGGTGCACTGGCACAGATGAGACTCCAGATCCAGGGACTGGGCAAAGGTGGCTGGCAAGGGGGCCAGGAGAAAGGCGAGGGGAGGGCTCAATATGAGATCACAGTGGGTGTGAAGAGGGGTGAGAGCCAGGAACCAAGCAAGGAGTCGAGGCAAGGGACTGACCTGACACAAGATGATGAGAGACCCAAGAATCAGGGGACCGCACAAGGGGAAAGCAGGGAAGGGGAGGAAGGGGCAACACGAGGATGAGGAGACAGCCGGCTGGTGGGCAGCGCAAGGGGCACCGAGGGGAGTGAGGTAGGGGGCACAAGACCCCACACAAAGAGATGCCACGTGAAGCCACGCAACACTATGCCACATGATGAACCAACGCATTCAGGGGCCCAGGCGAGGAGCCAGGCCTGAAGACTGGAGCACAAAGGGTCAGGGTTTTGGAGGTCTGGGTTGGGGTAGGAGCAGCATGCCAGGGGAGAGGACAGGGGAGGGAAGGGAGAGGACAGGGGAGGGAAGGGAGGGGATAGAGCAGAGCAAGGTCCACACAAGGGCCACTCCACTGCCAGGTGTCAGGGTTTGGGCAGCCAAAGGGGCCCAGGTGAGGTGCTGGTCTCTATTTCCCATAGGAACCTTCAGGGCACAGAGGCCAGCCAATTCCACTCCTCTGCCCCAGGGAAGTAGATCCTCAGGGAGGCACCTGGACCAGAGCAGGGCTGGGGAGGGTAG
>NW_026000249.1:24874338-24877127 GCF_001458135.2 Marmota marmota marmota
CAAGGTGAGTAGATCCTCAGAAAGGGACCTGGACCAAAGGAGGGGCAAAAGCGGGCACTGTGAGGGGATACCTGTGGTGCAGAGTTTGGGGTGGGGTCGGTGGGCAGCCAGGACCCATTTGAGGAGCCCAGGCTAGAAAGAAGCAGGAGGAGCAGAGGGTCCGGGCAGTGCCAAGATACCACAGAATAAGGGGAACAGAGGGGAGTCACAGGAGGATGCTGGTAAAAGGGGCCTGAAACCAAGGGACAGGGACAGGGTCCCCGAGAAGGGTGGCCAGGGGCTCAAGCAAGGAGCCGGGCCCAGTAATGGAGAGCCAAGTGCTAGCACCTGGTCCTGGGTGAATGAAAAGGGACGTGGTTGTCTGGGGGAACTCTTAGATTGCTGCAGCCATGGTAGAGCAGACTGGCTCCTCCGGGTGAGAGACCCCTCCCACCTTGGTGTCCTTGCTAGCTTGTATTCTGCCTCATCCCCTGTAACAAATTGTAAACAAATTGTAAACAAATTCTCACTATACGACCAAGCAATTGCACTTTTTGATACAGACACAAGAGAACTGAAGACATATGTTCATACAAAAACTTATAGATAAATGCTCATAGCAGTATTATTTATAACAGCAAAAAGGGAGAAACAGCCCAAAGATCCATCAACTGATGAATAGTTAAACAGAATGTGATATATACATATAAATTTTATAAAAATTTAAAATTTCTGGGCATGATGGCATGCACCTGTAATCCCAGTGGCTCAGGAGGCTGAGGCAGGAGAATCACGAGTTCAAAGCCAGCCTCAGCAAAAGCGAGGCACTAAGCAAATCAGTGAGACCCCTTCTCTAAATAATATACAAAATAGGGCTGGGGATGTGACTCAGTGGCTGAGTGCCCCTGAGTTCAATTCCCAGGATCAAAAAAAAAAAAAAGTAAAATCATGACATATATATATATATATATATATATATATATATATATATATCACATAATAATTTGTCAGATATTAAATAAATTGACAGATATTATAACTACTTTAGAGGAGAATCAAAGAACAGAGGCAGATATGGATTAGAGCTTTGATATGAATATGCAAAAGCAGGCGAAATTGGTTTGATTACTGTGATTACTGTGTGAGAGGAGGACACTTGCACATTTACTGGAGGTTGTACATGTCTATCAGTAACCTACAACTTACAGAGGGATGTAAAAGAGCTCAAATACAATGAAAGAGCCGGGCGAAGTGGCACACACCTGTAATCTTGGTAGTTCTTGAGGCTGAGGCAGGATGACTGAAAGCTGGAGGCTAGTCTCAGCAACTTAACAAGGCCCTAAGCAACTCAGTGAGACCCTGTGTCTAAATAAAATACAAAATAGGGCTGGGGATGTGGCTCAGTGGCCGAGTGCCTCTGAGTTCAATGCCTGGTACCAAAAAAAAAAAAAAAGAAAGAAAAAAAGAAAGACTAAAGTCACATAACCTGGAGCTCTATTCTACAGACAAGGAAAAGTTTTTCACTGAACCAGTTTTTTGTAGAGTGTTCAAGTCAACAAGTCAAGTCGAGCTTCTTCAAAAAGACATTGGGTTGACCAGATTCCTGACAGGCATTTACAGGGTGAGGCCTAATCAGAGCCTGGTGAACACCAGTGACATCATAAAGTCTGAGTTGTCACAAAGACAGCTTTGACCAAGGAGAAGCACAGGGAAACAAGTGGGTGGGACTAAGCACTGGTAACTTAATGCGCTGGGCTAGTGGAAAAATCAAGCCCAGCCTGTGGTAGCAGAATCCATCAAGCATCATGCCCGGGAAAAAATACAGTCGGAGCTACAAGTCTAAGAAGCAGACCATCTCCAGATCCACCAGAGCACAGCTTCAGTTCCCTGTTAGCCATGTGGACCGCTTCCTGAGGCAGGGTCACTATGGCCAGCGCCTGAGCTCCTCCACTCCTGTTTTCCTGGCTGGTGTCCTTGAGTACCTGACCGCCAAAGTCCTGGATCTGGCAGGTCAAGAGGCCCACAGCAACCGCAAGATGCGCATCACCCCGGAGCACGTGAGGAAGGTGCTGGAGAAGAATCGGCATCTCTACAGCTTCTTCGAGGATAAAGCCAACCCTCCAGATGTCAAGAAACCCAAAAAGAGTAAGAAGTAATGACGACTGGGTCTCCAGCCCTGGTGGGACTTCCATCAAATGTCTCACCCAGCCCCCAAATCCCATAGAGGAGGGAGCCTGTGCTGTTGTCATCAGCCACGTTATTAAAGCGTTTAAGTCAAAGCTTGTGGATGTGACTCCTCTCAGTTTCTGTCATGTTGAGTTGGAGGGGTTTGTGAGGCATCCAGGAGGGGTTATCCCAAAGAGGGTTGGAGGGGTGGCAGTGAGGGTCATTGTGGGGTGTTTGAACCAGTGATTTCAGGGGAGCAGTTTCTAATGGAGACAGTGCGGTCCCTGGGGGGTGGGGGAGCTGGCTGGGGTAGGAGGCAGAGAAGCTGTCCTTGTGGGCCCTGAACAAGGAGGACCCTGGGAGGCCAGGGGGTTGGCTGGGGCCTTCCCAGGCATGTGGGGTTCCCAGCAGGAAGCTGGTAACTGGGGAGGAGCTGAAAACCATGACTGAGGTGGGGAAGGCTTTCTTCACAGTAGAGAAAGTCTGAAGTCAGAAGGTGGCAGTGGTGGGAGTGGGGGGAGAATGTGGCACACCATTGACATGAACTTAATGGGATGGGGTGTACACAAAGATGGAGGAGGGATGGAGAAACCACAAGGAAATGTCTGAAACAGGAATGATGAGGATGCTAATTCATTTATTCT
>NW_026000249.1:24881539-24910201 GCF_001458135.2 Marmota marmota marmota
GAGAAGAAGATTAACATTAAACAGAGATGAGAGGTGGGAGGGAAAGGGAGAGAAAAGGGAAATTGCATGGAAATGGAAGGAGACCCTCATGGTTATACAAAAGAACATACAAGAGGAAATGAGGGGAAAGGGAAAAATAATACAAGGGGGAGAAATGAAGGTCAGTAGAGGGGGTAGAGAGAGAAGAGGGGAGGGGAGGGGAGAGGAGGGGGGATAGTAGAGGATAGGAAAGGTAGCAGAACACGACAGTCACTAGTATGGCAATATGTAAATCAATGGATGTGTAATTGATGTGATTCTGCAATCTGTATATGGGCTAAAAATGGGAGTTCATAACCCACTTGAAGCAAAGTGTGAAAGATGATATATCAAGAACTATGTAATATTTTGAACAACCAACAATAAAAAAAAAGAAAAGAAAAAGAAAAAAAAAAAAAGAACTTGTAGGTAGACAATGTCTTGGCATTAGTTTGAACTCAAGGCCTAAGTCCTAGGCTGAATTTCCACTGGAAACAACCTTTAGGAACTTAGGTGTTGTGAAGGCCCATATCCACTTGTCCCGGAATGTGACAGATCTGAAAGGAAGTAGCCAAAGAAAGAAATGGTCTGACTCTTTAAAATGAGAACTCTGTTACTCCCAAAATAAGATTCTAGAGAGAGAGAGAGATCATTGTACTAAACTCAGAAACATTATTACCTAATGCAGAAATTAATAAGTGGCAGCTTATATACCTAATCCAAACAGCAGATAAATTTGCTAGGCCTAAACAGATGTTTTAAAAGAAAATTAGTTAGCTGCTCACATTTAAAAATCAAGAACTTTATACTTGAATATCTGAATTTCTTTCTTCCATTGATAAATCAAAATATCTGGGCATGCACATGGCTACATCCAGCCGGAGATGACAAAGTGCTGTCCTATTAGGATAAACGTCTCTGGTTTGCCACAGTCCACATCCCTGTCTTTTGAGTTTCAGGTGTGATGTACTTCACTCATTTACAGTCAACATCAGGCTATTACTATAGTACTTGAGTTTGATGTTATCACCATGAATTAATTCCAAAACCACAATTTTCAAATAATCAGTCCTCTCATTTAATGAAATAGTAGAGTACTTCTCAAACTATCTTTAGGCTAGGGCCAGTATTTACTGAATTTGTTTTATTTTTTGTTCTTTCAGGGCTACACTTTAAATCTAAGAAGAAGCTGTGAATAGGACCTGCATTTGGTATTATTTTAAGAGTTTCACCTTCAGAATCCTTCACAAAAACAGAAAGATTAATTTCTTTGCACAATATGGATTTTATAATAACATTGGTGGAAAAGATCTCTAAATTTCTGTTAAAGCAAAATCGACTAAAGGAAACTAGTTAGCACTAGGAAGAAAGGTCAGACATTGCAGTTATTAGATATTTAAATTCTGAAACATAGAATGAAAGGAATTCACCAAGTCAACTGTGGAGGCTCTTCTTGACACAAAGGGTTGAAAACAGTTAAAAGAGAGGGAGGATAATAGAGTTCTGATCTCATGGTGTTGATTACTTGGGGGCCCATCAGCTATAAAATTAGGGGGTTAGAAAAAGTATTTTAAAGGTAATGGTGATATACATTCACCAGACTATGATATTTTACTAAGAAAAAATTTTCTTCTGAAAATTGGCAAATGGAGTAAGGGAACAGGAATTTTAAAGGGTCTCCATACTTACAGCTGAGGTCAACAAGGCCCAGAGATGGCATTTAGCTCACTCAAGGTTACATGGCAAGTGCACAACACAGCAGAGGTAAAAGCCATACCCTTCTACTTATTGTTGAGGCTCTATCCTGACAAAAGTGCCTTGAGGTAGAAATTTCCCTGGGAAAATGAAGGTCAAGTCTTCAATACCAACGTATTAGTGTCTCTTGATTTTTAGGAAAACATTCTCAATAACTGATTCTTAATGACTTTTACTTCCATTTTATTTGGTGAAAGTCAGACAAGTTAGAATCCAAAGACTGATTTCATAAAATTGTCTGCTTCTCAACTGAGGTATTTTTGAAATCTGACTCTTCCCACTGGCATGGTCTCAATGGTGATTGTGTCATCAGAAGCTTCTATAGCAGAAACCTATATCCAAGCCTGCTCTTTGAAGTACTGGTATTGGTGGTCCTGTCTTTTTCTATGGAGCTGTGAGACTGTCCTTTTTTGTTGAAGATAAGAACTGTGGCCTTTAGCTGGGTACAGTACCTTCTGGAAGGCATCAGAGCAAACTCAAAAACTATCTGGAGATGTCAGAGGTTTTGTTTTGACAACTTGTCAGTAGCAGCAACAAATAAATCTAATTATTTTAGCACACTGTGTCCACAAAATGAAAGAACAAATCTCTGTGACTTTCCAGGAATCCCAAGAGAAATTTCAAAGAGAATTTTACATGCCAAAGATATTGTGAAGTTTTTTATTTTTAGTCCATTTTTCACTGAGGGTTCAATTTGGGAATGCAAAAATCAAAGGCTGCCTGGAGATTTGTGTGTTTCGGACAGGAAGAAGTCGATAGGAGGTGCATGGGTGGAGAGAACACCAAGTAAGTGTGTGAATTAGATGGGAAGTCTATGGATAGATATTGGAGCTGGCCTAAAAGGAGGTCTTGGTAATTAGAGCATGGTTTGAAATTAAAGGCAGTCTAAAGGGAACACTGCAGGAAGCACATGGTTGGAAGTATCATGTAGCCTAGGGAAAGATATTGTAAGGAGTGCCTGGTGGAAATGCCATACAGCCTCGGGGAAAATTCAGCAGGAGATGCACTGGTAGAAGGAGGAGTCAGCTTATGGGGGCACTTAATGAGAAATGTATGGTTCAAATGAGCACCTGGCCTAGGGAAGAACATTGGAAGAAATGCATGGGTATAGAAAGCATCCAGCTTAGCTGAAAACTCAGCAGGCAGTATAGGGGTAGAAGGAACAACTGACTTATAGTTTGGATATAAGGTGTCCCCCAAAAGCTCTTATCTTAATGCAGGAGTGGTTGAAAGTGAAATGATTAGGTCGTGAGAGCTGTAACCTAATCAGTCCATCCTAGTTTGAATTGACAGGGTGGTACCTGTGGACAGATGGGGCATGGCTGGAGGAGGTTGGTCACTGGGGGAGTGTGGTGGAAGGGTTCATCCTTCTTGTGGTCCTCTCCCCATCACTCTGCTTCCTAGCCACCATGAGGCAAGCAGTTTCCTTCTGCCATGTCCTTCCTGATGATGTGCTCCCTCACCTGGGGCCTAGAGCAATTGTTATGGCTAAAGCTTCATCCCAGAGTTTTATAAATTGACTTCCAGACCACTCACATTTAATCGAATCAAGCCTTTATTGAAGCACACCAGTGGCGACTGACCAGAACATAAAGCTGTTCCCCTGATCAGCCCCAAACAATTGCAAGGGCACTCCTTATAAGCCTGAAAACCTCAAAAGGGATGTTCCGGGATCTAGCCAATGCAAGCAAGCCAGGTTACAGAAGCAGGAGAGTGCAGTCAAACGGAGGGAAGCCTAAACAATCACAGTTAGCCCAGTCACCCCAGTTACAGAAACAGAGCCCCGTTACCCTAGTTACAGAAACAATGTCCCACTAGGTAGTTCTGTGTTCTTAAAGGTTTCTATAGCAAAAGGAAAAGAACATCTTGCCCCAGTCATGACCCTTGTACTTGGCATGGTTGTTTTACAGAATGGCATGGTTGTTTTACAGAGTTGTCCCACTTATAAAAACAAAATGGAGTCACATTTGCTTTTACTATCACATTCCCCACTGGTTTTAATAGGTTTGATGTCAATCTTGCATATCATTAGGCCTCAGTTTCTTTTCCATCCTTCTCTAAGGGACCACTCTGGGCTCGCAAGACCATAAGTCAGACCTCACCTACATTATTGTGTGTATGGTTTAAGAGGGTTTTTAAGAGGCAGGGTCCTACAGTAATCCCAATCAGGAGAAGGACTAGGGGCCCAACTATGGCTGAAATGATGGTAGTCAACCAAGGGGACCATGAGAATAGATTTTGGAACCAATTGCCTGAAGTTTCTTGAACTTTCTCTCTATCCTTTAACCTGTTTCTCACTAGTGCCAAACTGTCCTTTATTATCCCAGTTGCATAGAAACAGCAAGTTTCTCCTAGAGCCATACAAAGTCCTCCTTGTTTTAGAAAGAGATGATCTAGACCTCATCAGTTTTGTAAGACTATTTCTGTCACAGAGTCTAGTGAAACCTCTAGTTTGGAGATTGACCTTTTTAGTTCTCCTAAATCTATATCTATTTGATGGCTAAGGGACTTGATTTTTTTTTAGAGCCTGTGATAAGAGCTGCAGTTCCTAAAGCAGTAGATCTAGCTATTCCCAAACCAGTCAGAGGGGAACTAAAATGTGGATAGCCCATCTATGTTGATAAATCAGTGGGCCCTGGCCTTTTAATAAGTCCAGGTGTTCTTTTCCTTTTACTCCATCAAAATAGTAGGTTACATAGTTCAGAGTTATTGATAGTTTGGAGATTCAGGCAAGGAGTTTGAAGTGAGACCCAGGAAGCACAATTTTTGGTGAACAGGGAGTTGTCTCACTTATAAGTTGGGTTGTGGAAGCAAGTGTCTCTTTCTGGGAGATCACCCAATGTGATCTTGGGAGTAGTTCCCCAGGTACATCTTCCTGAGCTAGACATATTGGCAAATATCTATAATGACCATAATTTTTTTTCTCTAATGTTAGGGACCTCCTACTGCTGTAAAGGAAAAGGGTGATGACTGTTCTTGCTGCTTTGAGCTGAGAGGGGGTGATGTGCAGTGGTCAGCAGTTTGGAGTCCGTTTTTAGAAACAGAGTGGGTCAAGGAATCCATGGTAAAAATCTGGTTCAGGAAGAACAGGATGTAAATTCACCTGGGGGTGGGCACTTCTATGAGAGAAACAAAAAGACATGAGTACTGAAATAAGATTAAAACAAAATAGCAGTTGTAGCATCTGAAAACCTGTCCATGAATATCATGAAAATGATAGAAATTAATAATTGTTTACCAGGAGGCAGAAGACCTGAGAAATTGTCCCCATAACAAGGCCTAACAAAGCCTAATAAGGCCCTTTTTTTATAAAACATAAATCTTTAACAGTGTCAGAATTATCAGGAATGTAGACACAACATTTAGTTAAATTAAATTGTTAATGTCATCTGATTTTTATAAAAATACCTTTTTGGCATGACCTCTGTGTTCAGTAAAGATCCCTTTGCTATTTAGGGTTAGATAATTATATTAATAAACATTGATTGCATCTACCTGTTAGGAGGTTAGGAAGATCTGTAGGCCTTAAACTGACTAAAAACTTCTGGCTCTGGCAATTTTTATTATCAGGCATTTTTGCCTAAGAATTTCTCTTTTGTTGCCTCCAGTCTTACTTATTTTTTGGAGGGTGCTAACGCAAGTGTACATCTTAAGTTACATTAAAATAACTATTATTTCTTTTTAAATACCCAGGAATGGCTGTGCTTTAGTCTTAACTGTTTTTGCTAGGTGTTGAAGACCAAGCTGGTCAAACTGACCTTGTTTTTATCTATTGGTAAAAGTCAGCTGAGTTTCCTTGGAGGACGCTCTTGGGGAACTTGTGAGCAGCATTTCAGCTCTTTTAGTGTCATCTGCATTAGGATGGGTCAAGTTCTTGCTGACCATGTGGCTTCCCTAGGAAGAATCAGGCATGTCTCCCCTTTTTAATGACCCTCCTCTTTTGCAGTCTGATTGGCTTTCTGTTCTCTAATGGTCTCCTTAATCTCCCTTATCGGGAGGTTATGTGGCCCAGAGTTGTAAAGCTCTTCCCCCTGTCCTGGGTTCAGGCTGACTCAGGGCAAGAGCCAAATATTGGTTTTCTTGGCCCCTTTATTTTAACCTTAATTTTTAAGTTTGGCCTTAAACATCTAGCAAGTCAGTTTTACCAGTTTTAAAGTAAGAATACTGGGCTTTCACTTTAATGTTTATAACTTTACAGTTAATATTTTTTTTGTTTTTAATCTATACATAACACAATACCTTTATCTTATCTATTTACTTATGTGATGTTGAGGATTGAACCCAGTGCCTCACACATGCAAGGCAAGCATTCCACTGCTGAGCCATAACCTTAGCCCCTTTACAGTTAATTTAATCCCTTTTAATTATTATCTGTCTACAGATGATGGCTTAATATCTCAAATTAATTTAGGTTGTATGTTCATGAAGTATTACCTCTGTAAAATATTAACAGGCATCAGTTATTGTTAGTTGTGGAGCAGGCTGAACAAATGTTAGCCTCGCTTGTTTGCCTGAAGTCTGAACACTCAACCCCACTCTAGGCTGAACACTTGACCCCCACCCATCTAGTACAACAAAACCCACATCTGACCCCTGCCAGGTCTGCCTGAAGGCAGAAGATGATACCCTTAGCAACTACTGTATGATACAATCACTGTATGCCAACAAGTCAGCTTACAGACCCAGAGAGCCCATTAGATTTGGGTTATAAAAACTCTCTCCTGCCAGGTACCCCTCTCTTGCTTTCTCTTCTCCCTCTCACTCTCTTTCTCTCTCTCTTTTTTTTTTCTGTTAATCAGACACTGCCACAATAAAGATCTCTTGGTCGCTCCAAGTGTCATGGTCACTTTTCTTTCAGTTATAATGAAAATACAAATGAAATTAACAACAGTAAAAACATATTTAGCTTGTATATAATTTTGAACCTTGGCTAAGTTATATTTTATATTTTCTATTTGAGATCATAGTAATCTTTTCAATAAAATTAATCTTTGAATATAACTTTAAATCAACTGAAATATGGCCTACTTTGAAGTCATTTTGACATGCTATAAGGTGGGAGGCAGAGCCTTATCTCAGGTAAGGCAGGGCTCTTTACAAATCTTAGGTAAAGTGTTTTAGTTCTGAAGCTGATCTTTGTCTCTCTTTTTAGATATCGTTTTATAAAGTTTACATATATTGTTTCCTGACTCTGTATGAATGTTAGCTAGCACAATATGACATACATCTGAAACATTAATTAAGGAAAGGCTGAGCACTCTTCTCTTTTATGTGGAAAAGTGGCAAAAAATGTTTTATAATATTAACCTTTAAACAGATCAGGCTTTCATTATCTTTTAAAATATCTTTAAATTTTTATATCTTAGTGTAAAAGATAACATAAGATTTGGTTACAAAACATCAAATAATATAAATAAATCCCCAATAAAATCTATTATCCTTATAAGTTTAAATTATCATTACAGACAATTTTAGTTTGGAGAATACCAGCTTGATAAAATGTTCCTTTAAACCTTTTACCTTAAAGTCTTGTATACCTGAAAGATATGAACACATTTAATCTGTAAAGAAGAGTAATATACCACACTTTTATTGATGTTTTTATATTAACCAAGGTTAGCTTTTAAAGAAAAATCTTTAAAAGAAAAATAACAGTTGCTGGTTAACCACAGATGTACAAAACTTAATTTCTCCAAGATTACATGTTCTAGGGGATAAAACTTAACAGACACAATGTAATTAATATTTTTAGAAGTTTTTGTCATTTTAACATATAAATATATCAATACATTAATATTTGTCCTTAAGGAACAACCTTGAATAGTTTTAACTATTTGTGTTTCATATATAACCAACTTAGTTACATATAAACATTTTAATATTTATCTTTTATTTGTAGACCTTTATATTACTCAATTAGGCCCTTTTGTTATTTACTTAGATGTATTATAATTATACTTTACCACATAAAGACTTTTTACCTGGAAACGTTTTTCATTAAATATATTTTTATATTTAGAACCTTTTAATAATTTTTAATCCATTGATCCTTCTATCTGTTTGCACCTTGAAATAACCCTTATACATTTCTGAATTTAGATAAATTAACCCATTTTAATAAGATGAAATATTTTGTTATATACAGTACTTTAATTTAAATGCAGTTGAAACCTCTTGACTCCTTGTATGTAGAATTATACCTGTTGGAACTTTTAATTTATAGTAACCTTGTTTTTATGATAACACAAAATAATTTCAAATTTCTTTTTAGTTTACCAATTTATGAAAACATTAAGTATTTTACCTTATGGAATTTAAGGAGTTAAGAGTACTTGATATTATATTTAAAAGTTAGCCTCTTAACTTTGTAAAATAATTAGATGTCTCTAACAAACACATTCATGATTAATTTCATATACGTTTAATCTTTTTTAAAAACAAGGTATCAGACAAGTGCATTGAATAGTATTAGCAATCTTTTTTTTTCCTGTTGAAGAAAAATCCAAGAGACAGTGGATATCAGACACTTTAAAGACATTAACATTTAACAGATATTTAACAATCTAGAAACAAAACTGTGCATTAGTAACTTTAAAGACATTTGTACTTTTATTTATTTTCACAATTTAAATTGAACCTTTAAAATCATATTAACCAAAAGTATTTGGATCCATTTTTTTATTTTAATTTATGAGCTCATATGTCAATTTTTTGTACCAATTATATGTAGACATGGCAATATATGAAGACAGACAGTACACGGGTGCACCCACACAAAGCAAACAAACAAACAAAAGCCTTGTAGCTTATTTTTTAAAACCTATTAGATTGAGAGTTAACCCTTGTAAATTGGCCTTAGAATAAAGCAGAGTGTAATCAGAAAAACATATTAACCTACGCGTATTGGATCAAAATTATGAATTTAACAAATATAGAATTTTAAAAGTTTTTCTGACCTTTTTCCTGAGGTGGTCCTGTTCATCAAAGCTGAAAAGAGTTAAGGGAACATAGACAAATGAAGGGGTCTTATTTTTTTCCTGAAGGAACTTCCCAAAGACGCAGCTCCATTGGTCTCCTTGGGAGAGTCCCTCAGGTTGGGGTTCCATTCTAAACTGGTTTTTCTGGTTTCTTAGATAGCGGCCAACAAATTTTAGCCTGACATTGAAAAATCTTTGAACCATTTTTTAATAGTTGGGAATTATTCATACTTGCAAATAATGAGAGACAAAAGCCAAATTTCCTAGATAAAATTATGCTTTTTATTATACAATTTAGGAATAATAATTTTATAAAACATTTTAGTTTTAATCTGTCCTCTATAGGAATTGACATGATTTACCCAGTTGGCCACCTGGCCCAGTTCCTAAATGAAGGCAATCTCCAGAATGCTTTTTTTTTTTTTTTTTTACCTTTAGCTTTTACTTTTGACAATTTTTTTAGTCCTGTTGGCAGCACTTTACATTTTAATGCAAGCTGTAGTGAGCACAGTTAAAACTGTTTTGACCATTGTTTTTCCATTAGAAACAAACTGAGGTAGAAATTAACACAGAACATAAAGGGGACAAACAAAAACAAACCAACAGACAAAGTCCTAAAATTTGTTAAGAAAACAACATAAAGGGGTCCAGGTAGAGATCTCTGTAGTGCTTCCTTGTCTCATGATGTCCGAGGAGGGAAAGAGTCCTGATGAAAGAAGAGCGGTTATGAGAACAAGAAAAGGGCCCACGCACAACACACAACAGATAAACACAAGACAAACGGCCAGCGAACAGACACTGGACAAATGACAAACAGCAAGGCAGACGCTGGAGAAACGACGAACAGCAGAACAGACACAGGACAAGCAACAATCGATGAGGTCACACAGGGAGACCTCTAATGGGGCAGAGACCAAGTCTCATCCTGCTCCCAGACAGATGAGGCCCCGCAGGGAGGCCTCCAGTGGGACAGAGACAACATCTTGTCCTGCCCCCAGATACAGACAGATGAGGTCACACAGGGAGGCCTCCAGGGAGACAGTGACAAAGTCTCATCCGGTCTTGGGAAAGGTGTAAGCGACTGCTCCAATCTGACCTTTTCCCCAGAGGAGTGGACTCACCAGAACTGACAGCCGGCAGGAGGCTTTTCAGAGCCTCTAGGACAGATTGGACTCGCCCTGGGAGTGAGGCTGAGGAACGTCTCTCAGGAGCTCCCCTCTACTCCAGGGCCAAGGTCCAAAGGCCCGTGTTGGAGGCAAATTTGGCGTGAGGGTAGGGAAGAAATGGATCCAGGGCGAGCCCCCAGATGTTATAGTTAAAGCTTCGTCCCAGGGTTTCATAAACTGACTTCCAGACCACTCATGTATAATCGAATCAAGCCTTTATTGAAGCACACTGGTGGCGGCTGACCAGAACATAAAGCTGTTCCCCTGATCAGCCCCAAACAATTACAAGGGCACTCCTTATAAGCCTGAAAACCACAAAAGGGATGTTCGGGGGTCTAGCCAATGCAAGCAAGCCAGGTTACAGAAGGGGAAGAGTGCAGTCAAGCGGAGGGAAGCCTAACCAATCAGTTAGCCCAGTCACCCCAGTTACAGAAACAGAGCCCTGTTACCCTAGTTACAGAAACAATGTCCCATAGGTAGTTCTGTGTTCTTAAAGTGGTCTATAACTCCAATAGCAGGTTTTGAGGAAGTCAACCTTCTTTGATAGGGAGAAAAGTGGTGACCACAGCATGCACAGCCCATGTGTCCCATCTGTGGTGTGAGGACCAAGCCCTATGCTCACCTTCCAGGCACAAACTGGGATTAGTGCTGCTGTAACTGCTGGTACCAGTTAAATCCTGTCAATCTCTCCTGGCTCTGGGCACACTTGCTTGCTTGTTACCGCCCTTCCTTTCTTCCCTTCCTCTCTCCTTTTCTTTCCTAAAGTATAATTGGCTTACCATAAAATTCACACATCGTAAGCATCAATTCAATGATATTTGGTAGATTTATACAATCTTATAATCATCACAATCCAGTTTTAGAACTTTTCCATCACCTCCAAAATTCCCTTCAAGTCCACTTGCAATCATTCTCACTCCTTATCCTGTAGCCGTGGCACCACTGACCTTTCTATAGATTCACCTTTTCTGGAAATTTCATTTAAAAGGAATTGAACAATATGTAGTCTTGTTCATGAGGAAAAGAAGAGGAACTTTGCCTTAAGAGTATCAGCACAGAAGATGTCAAGGAGAAAGATGGACCCCCCTCCTTCAGTCCAGTGAAGTAACTGACCAGGGTACATGACCAGGATAAAGAGGAGGTCCCCCAAATCCTCAATGAAGTAATGATAGAATGTGAACAATGCAAAGAGAGTACAATGATGTAATAAGGACAAGGACCAGTCTATCATTGTAGTGCTGAACTCATTCAGGAGATGGCAAAAAGGCAAAGGAAATGGGTTGTACTGTGGCAGAAGCCCTCTTCAAAGAGGAGGTGGCACGGCTAGCACCTATGTGCGCAGGCGCAACTACATTCAACTTGATGTGGCCAGCACAGCAGTATGCATGCACAACTCCAGTAACCATGTTCCCTTGAGTTCCCTAGCCAAAGAGAAAGCGACCTGGCACACTCTGGGCACCTGTACAACTCTGCAGATACTCAAGGCAGATGCACAACTCTGCTGACCCCTCACCCCCAGTGCCAGTATGTAGTGGGGAGGGTGGAGAGAGAGGCTAGCAGGGGCTATATAAGGCAAAGAATGAAACTCTTTCCCATAAGTACAGGGTACAGTGAAAAGCATGTTAACAATGCCAAGATAAAAAAGTTCTGATGCCCCATTCCTGTGGTGCAACAGGGTACATTATTGAGATAAACAGATTAACACCTGCAACTATCAGCCTTCAGTGTAGTGGTGCAACTGTACAGGTAAAGAGGAGGATGCAGTATCATCTTTCATCAGAGGAGAATGGGAACAGGGCTGAGGACACAGAAATGTGAACAGAGAATAGAATAGAGAAACACCTTGATCAATAGCTTCAGTGTTTTAATGTGCACGGGGATATTAACAGGGCACGGAAGAACAGCCCCATACCATAACTGTGGAGGTGTAAGTTCACTGGGAAGGTTAAAGGTCAAATAAGAGGATTTCTACAGCATTAGCTCAGAGGGGTCACTGAGCAATATTTGACCTGGGGCAAGGAGAAGGATCCCTGCCCCATCCATGCACCAGTGTCACTACCATAACTGGCCAGTGGATGTTATTCATGCAAAAAATGGCAGGCCTGAACCATAATTGTAATAGTGTAGCTGCTCAGAGGATGTGAACAGGATAAAGAGGATGGGAGAACATGAGTACAGAGATATAGCTGGGCTAGAATGTGAACATGGCAAAAGAAAGAGTAGAAAGAGCCCTATGCAGTTAGTACCTTGGTATAACCACACTAAAATTCAAACAGGGGAAAGAGAGTGATCCCTGCTCTATCAGTGCACAGATGGAATTGGGTGCAGGATGTGAGAAGGACAAAGAATAGTCCTACCTCAAGAGTCCAGTAGAAGAACTCCATAAAAGATATGAACAGGAAAAAATAAATAAATCAACATGAAAATCCTCACAGCATTATTACTGAGGACAGGGCACATGAATAGGGCTAGGGGAAGAAACACCAAACCATCATTTCAGTCACGTATTTCATCAGGGTTGTGTGAATGGGGAAGAGAGGAAAGACATCACATCATCAGATTTACAGTGGCTACCATTTGAACACAGAAAAAAAAAAAAAAACGATTGCAAAATGTTCAGAGTTGTAGTGCAATTGAGCTTGGGGAGTAAACAGTAAAGAGGAAGAGCCCTTGTCATCTTACTATTGTGCCTTGACAGATAATGTGAACAGGTCAATTAGGAGTATTCCAACACCATTGGTGCATTGGTATTGGTGGGCAGGGTCTGAATGGAACAAACAGGTGGAGCCCTGCCTTGTCGAATGCAGTAGAGTGATGGGGTGGGGGATGCAAACAAGATAATCAGTAGGAGTTCCGCCACTTCCAAGTGTGCGGTGGGTGAGATGACATGTACCTAGGCACTGCTGTGACTGGTTCAGCAATCTTGACTCTGTACTACATAGTTGACTCTATACTTGGGGGAAGCCCAGGGTGACTTTGATGCTGGTAATACAATCCCCTCCCATAAGAATTATAGTGTTGCTGTACAATGCCCTGGGAGAATTACAAGTCTGCCTTCAAGATAGTGTGATTTACACCCACAGTGTCATAAAACATTTCACCTGCAAGAGACGGAACCGATTTCCAGAGGGTGAGGTGACCTGCTGGACACTGCTGAGGGTAGTTAGTGGGAAACCAATTATCTTGCCACCTTGCTCTGAGCCTGTCATAGCCTTGTCTTGTAATATATATCACTGAAACCTCTGAAAGCAGAGGTCCTAAATCTTCAGATATTGGAATTGCCCAAGATATATAGTCTGGTATAAATATGCACAATGGTTACACTGAATATTAATGTACTAACATGGAAATCAAGTCAACAACCCGAACCCAGCCCAGATCATAGTGACTAAATGTCATCACAGACTGTCTGGAGCCTTGACAAATTGAGGTTCAGCAGGAAAAAGAATGGGTCACAAAACAGCCCTTGCCACAACTAGCATCTTTTGACAGTTTCTGGTACCATGGCCAAGAAATCAATGGGCTGTGGACAGAGTCATCTTCTTACCTCTGCAAGTGATCCCCATAGGCCGCCCAGCAGGATGTTAGCAGAATGACTACAGGACCGCATGCCATTCCTGGCTGCTTCTCCTTCTGCTCTGAGAATGGAGGGGCCACCTTGAGTTCAAAGTAGTGGACCTGACATGGAAAGAAGCACCCTGTTTGCCACAGAGCCATCTACTTAGCCAGCTGTCTCTCTCACTACATTGCTGTCCTGTGTTAAAGTTACCAAAGGTAAAATGAATTGCAAAACAAAAGCCCAATCAATTTCCATGGGTAAAAAAAAAATTCATGGGTATAAAGCCTAAACTTTTTAATATTTAACTGGGGTGGGGTATAATGCTCATGAAGAAAGAAGTAAGCTTAGGGGACAAAGTGACATAACCTTGAGAAGTACAGTCAGGATTTAGCAGGGCCACCCTGAAGAGTTGTGGGGTTTGTGTACCACACAAAATGCCCCATCGTGGGGGGTGTAGGGTGCTAAATCTTGCCCATATTCCCATCTCCAACCTGCAATCCCCATACTGCATCTGTGGGGCGGGGGATGGAGTGGGGGGTGAATAGCCCTTCTTTCAGTCCTGGTCTTACCACAAAGGGGAAACATTTTTCTTGGAGGAGAGTAGAAGCTTTTCTAGTTCATTCTCCTAAAGATAGCACATCTTCATCTCCCCAGAGGGGAACCTTTCATCTTGTAAAGCCCTTCCTGCTGAGAGCCTTTCCTTCTCACAGTGAGAAGGCAGCCTGCTCACCTGCCTGCCAGCACAGAATGCTTCCCCACGTCCACACGAGAAGCTGTGTGAGGTGCTGGTGGTCTATGTTGGTGGTCCTGAGGGGAATTCCTGATGCTGACTCTAGTTCACTCTGCAGGTACGGACTGGTCAACAAACAGGCTCTTTTGGGCTTCCTACACACTCTGGAGGTGCCCTCTGCTGGCCCTGCCACCCTGCTCCTTTCCCAGGAGCCAGCCACTACAGAGTTAGCACCTCACACAGCACAGGCCCTAACATGCCCTCTCCAGCTCTACTGGTTGGTCAGTACCATACTTATTGTGACATATTTCTAATAACATCCTTGATGACAGGCTCCAGTTCCCAAACCCATGAGGCCCCATTCTCATCTCCTAGGATATTTTATTGCCTGTTTAACAATAGTTTAGTTCAGAATCCATGAACATTTGGAATGTCAACAACTGCTTACTCATTCATATTCTCCACCCCCCACCCCTCTCTCCTTACATTCCTAAGCCCCAGCCCCTCCTGAGAGTAAGGGGTGGGAGCTGTCCCAGAGAGGCCAGGCCAGACTGTTTAGCAAACATTGCTGAAGAAATTAGCCCCTGCCTTGAAAGACTGTGTTGTCAGGGGATATGGGGAAATGTCAAAGCCTCAATGGGAAGAAAGATTGTGAGGTCGTACTGAGCAGAGATTGTCACACTTTTCAGAATTACACTACCAGCAGCCCTGTCCCTGCTGCTGTGCTGAGGTCATCCCTCTGCTGCCCCAGGGCCTGATTCCTGCACTTTGGTGCTGACCACAAGGTAATCCTTGGATGGGGTCTTTGGTTTTAAGATCATTTTCTATGATTTGGATATATGGAGAATTTGGTGTGCTGTTGTCACCCAGCTACTGGGTTCTGAGCACACCTCTCTTAACTTGAACAACACAGTTCTTCATAAATCACACCTAATTTATAAGCAGCCCTCAGTCAATAACTGAGGGTGTCTAAATGGCCCAGGCCCCTTCCCCCTTTCTGAAAAGAGGTAACTCTGAGCTATGACAATAATTCACTGTGATCAAACTTTGGTGAGATTCCTGTGAGCTTTCTTTTTTTAACTAGGCCTCAAACTTGAGATTCATGGGCTTCCTTATAGAATGCAGGTGTGAAAATGTGGAAAATAAGGCCACATGCTCCTTACCTCTGATATTTCCTTCTAGTAATTTCCATCCACTGGCCCCCTTCCTATTCCTTAGTTATAAACTGCCACTTATCAATGCTATATTCAGAAATAAGCCCAATTCTGTACTGAGGTCTCTTTTCCTCTATCTGCAATAGCCTATATATATATTTATTATTATTTTTTTAGTTGTAGTTGGACACAATATCTTTATTTTACTTATTTATTTTTATGTGGTGCTGAGGATCAAACGCAGGGCCTCACACATGCTAGGCGAGCGCTCTACTGCTGAACCACAATTCCAGCCCCTGCAATAGCTTTTTAAAGTAAAATATATCTTCACTGTTTTGCAATATTTATTTTTTTTAGGTTGTAGATGGACATAACATTTTCATTTTATTTTTATGTTGTGCTGAAGATCGAACCCAGTACCTCACGCATGCTAGGCGAGCACCCTACCTCCGAGTTACAACCCCAGTCCCCCTTACAGTTTTAATTGAAGTTTTATTCAGCTGTAGTTTTATTTAACAGGTGTGTGCACTACACTCATTCCCAGAGTTCCTCAGTGGGGCTGGGCTTTTGTCAGTGTACACTGGTAACTTGCTTGCTAGAATACCTTTTATTGGTTACCTTGCCTTCCCTTCCCTGTCTCATCCCCATTCTTGTGTTTCCAGTGACTGCCATCACTCCCAGTATAACCACTTGCATTTCAATTTCATCTCAGTTCTGCTTCCAGGGCCAACCTAAGACACTCTTATAGCATCCTCACACATTATCGGACACTTGGACCCAGTAGTTATCAATATCAGCATGCTGCAGGTTTGAGATTGGGGAAGTTTACTGGAACAAGATTGGAATTCCATGTCTTTGGGTTTTTTGTCTCACATAGGATGTACTAAAAAATGATACTTTTCTTGAATGCCCAGCACAGACAGCATTTATACATTTTCCATCCATCATAGAGTGACTACAGACATTTACTTCCTTTGTCTACAACAGAGTGCAGAGTCAAGTTCATTCAAAAAGTGGTTAACTAAGGCTAGAAATGTAGCTCAGTGGTAGAACACTTATCTAGAATGTGCAAGGCCCTAGGTTCAATCCCTAGTCCTAAATAAATGAATAAATAATTAAATAAAGGCTAACTGCAGAAGGTATTATGTTCCTTGTTCTATGTGTGCAATCATCCTGATAGCCCAAGAACTGTGATGGAACTGAAGCCAGAATCAGACAGGCAGTCAGTATAGATAGGTAAATCAAGTCTGGTGAGTGGAGGAGAGATGTTTATCCAATTTTATTTTGTTTCTGAGTGAGTCTGGGAAGTTGGAGACTGTCCCCTTAGGATTGAAATGTTAATTCCTTCAGAGCCCTTCCTCCACCCTTATCAAGAACCTGCCCCTGCTCCAACCCATTGCTAAGGTAACCTGTCCCAGGAATTGTCCCTCCCTACAGGGAGTTATGAAGTTGTTAATTAATGTGTCCTGGGCTACATCCTGCCCTTCCCCCATCCATCTGCTTCTCACCTTTTGGACATCCCTAGAGCATCTCCTGGGCCTAGTCACAAATGCAGGAAGGAGAGAGATGAGGGGAAGAGAGCACAACAAAGGAAGCCTAGGACATAGAAAAAGGGCTGAACACTTCACTTTTGGGGATACCAGGATACCAGCTATGGCCCCCTTCTCCCTCTGGGAGAAGTCTATGTTAACCCTTTTTAAATAAACCCTGCTTTATATGCTTGCCTTGGCATGCTTCTCTAATGTTCAAACTTCAACATGTGGGGAAGTAGGACTCGACACTGGTAACAGGCGATATCAGGACCACTTTCATACTCCCATCAAAACCTAAAAGTCCTGGTCCTGAAGAACTTCCCATCACAGAAGATCAGTCACGGTGCCCCAAGATTTTTATTTCCCAGCTCAATGGTGTCCATGTACAAATTGATCATGACCAGATGGAAACTTCTATTTCACTAGTGTTTTCTGGTAACATTCTGCAGGTCTGAAAAGCTTGAGAATCTTTTTTTTTTTCCAAGTCAGAGCATGAAACACTACTTAATCAGAAAAACGTTTAATACTTTTCTATGTTGCTTAACGACTCCTCTTTCATCCTTGTCCCTTAAGGGACTTATGGTGATTTTCCCCCCAACATTCTTATCATAGAATTCTATTTAATTATATCTTCCTAATTACAGATATAACTAATTCATACTACAGAAACACTTTTAGACTTTAGTTTTTTTAATTTTTATGTTTAAAAAGCAATATTTAACCTAATAGAGTGACTTTTTGCCTCATAGTAACAGGGAACCATCAAAAGTTGGGAATCTCTTAGGAAATTTAGAATTTTCCAAGTAAGGTTCATTCAATCACACATTCATTCCACAAATCATTCTGCAAATATTTCTAAGTATTTACTACATACCAGGCACTGTTCAAGGTACTAGCAATTTACCAAAGACTTAATCCTTTTGATAAGTTTATATTCTAAGTACAGAGTTAGACATTAATAAAGAACTCAACATTTCCATCATCACACATTTCACAAATGAGAGAAATGAGAAATAAAGTTAAAACTTTAACAAAATGAAAAGACCTTAATGTTTTACTAGATAAACATCATAACCCTTTTCAAATGCATGTTATTAGCATATATTTGGGAGGAGAAATGTTCAATCAATTTTTTTTTCTTAAATAGGTTAAAGTTTTAATCATTTTAAACATTTGCAGTGCTTTTTAACAAAACTTACAATAATTATTCAGACTTGTTTTCTATATTTAAACAATATTCACACTTTCAGGAGTTCTATTATGCACTTTTACTTCAAAGTTTTTTCAATTTTTTGGAAATTGAAATGAATTTTTTCAGAAGGTAGAATTTTCAGAGCCTATACACAGTTGAAATCATTTCTGTGGTGCCCACACATGATTCAGTATAAAATTATTGAATCACATGATCTTCTTCCCTTAACATATTACATATACTGTCCCTTTTTATCCTGTTACTCTGACGCTCGAGAGAAGCCTGATTTTGAACCTTTGTGAATATATTTTCTTTTACTCTTCCTGAAAATTTGTAGTATTCTTTGTCTTTGAAATTCAAAATATTAGCCATTCACATTCAAGTATTTTTTGTTATTTTGACTTTGACCATGACAATATATTTTCATGTGAAGGTTAATGTTTTACTTCTGCTCAAGAAAATTCATTTCCCTCTCTAAATATTACTTTTCTTTCATTTGTTCTGAAATTTTCCTTTAGGCAAGCCAATAATCCACATATTGATCTTTATTCTATGTCTTTTAACATCCATCTGCTTTTCTTAGGTTGCTACTGTGATGATTTTATGATAAATGTATTTATATTTTAATTGAAGTGTCCTGGGTGTAAGGATCCCGCGAAACGTCGGAGAAAGAGACCACCAAGTGACCACTCATGCAATTGGCAGAAGGGGATTTATTGAACCAGCATGCTGGGGCTCCGTGCCCACTCAAGAAGGGAAAGCAGCCAGAGCCCCAAGCAGGGGCTGAGCACTGCTTAAGTACACTTTTTTGGGGAGGGCATAGGGCTTTGTATACATCAGAACAAATCATCATGAGGCGCGGGAAAATTGAATAACAACTCCTAAACATGATTAGTTCATTCATTGGCGGGAACAGGTCAGGCTGGAGTGATAGGTCATTCCGAAGGAGGGGGTTACATTTAAACTGATTGGTCCAGGCCCTGCAATGCCTACGTGCGACCACACAGAGCCCTTATTAAACAACCAAATAGTCAGGGGAAATATTTACTGGGCAGTTCCAAGCATTGTCTTAACAGCTACAGAAATTTCAGGTTTTGCAGGTAACATAGAAACCTAACAATACCTCCTTTACATTTTAACTCAGACCTTGCAGCTTAGAAACTTTTACAACACCCGGTCTTTTACCCTTTAACTTTTATGCTTTAACTTCAATTTCTTTTACCCTTACATGGGTATATCATAAAGAGCTACAGTTCATTACCACTAAGTGAAATTCCTTGCTTTCCTTCATGATTTCTTCAGTGTTTTCAGGTGGTAAATTATTTTCTCCAAGTACAGTTTATGTGGTGGCAAAAACTGAAGCATCCATCAGCAGTTAATGTGATTTTCAACCGTTTGTTCTTCCCATGGCTAAGGCACAATCCCAAGAAAATTGGTGAAAGTCAAAGAGTGAAGGAGGGGTTGGGGGTTTAGCTCAGGGGCAGAGTTCTCACCTAGCATGGTCAAGATCCTGAGTTCAATCCTGGACCTTGGGATGAGAAGAATGAGGAATATTTATCCAGTCTGTTTATTTTGTAGAACGGTGGGAGTACCAACTGAATTACTTTCAATATGAAACTTTAAGTTGCCTCTGATGGAAATGACTCCTTATAAAGCTACTATGGATTAAAAGAATTAATGCATTTAAAATGCTCACAAAGAACCCCATGTCTGATCAGAGCTCTGCACTGCCACAGAAATTGAGATCTCCATTTGGCTGAGCTGGTGGGGCCAAGCTAGAAGGCAGGATGAGGCCAAGCGACAAAGCAGATGGAGGCTTTTGATTTCACAGAGGTCATATTGTTAGCCAACAGGGTGAGGGCCCTGCATCCTGAGTCCCACCCTAACTAAGTCATTTAGTGGTTGCATAGCCCTGGGGAAGTTACCTGACCTGCCTGGATTCCTCATGTCTAGAGGTTTCAGATAGACCTTCACTGTAGATGCAGTCCTCATACTCTAGCTGCTGTGGTGCCATATTTTGTACCATGAGTCCTCCCTACTTTGCAGCCTACTACCTCAATGGGAACAGTGGCTCTAGAAAATAGGACAGGAAGGCCTTGCCAAAACCACAACCACCTGGGAGCACAAACTCTATCAGCAAGCCACTCTAGTCAAGCAGTACCCAGATGTCAGGCATGTAGTTGAGGTGCTCAAGCAAGCACAGGAATGGCACAGATGATGTCAGATGCAAGTGCATTGGGCCTCCAGGCCTGATGGTGGTGCTGGAATGTGCTTGGGCTTTGGCTCTCAGATGCTTTTCCCACAATTCATATAAATGTTGCAAGGCCACAGCAGGAGTCCACCCATCTTTGTGTTGTTGTTTTTGTTTTTAAAGTCAGTAGACCTTATTCTTTTGAACAGTTTTAGGTTTTTGGAAAAACAACAGAAAGTGGAATGCTCATAAACACATCTCCCCCAGTTTTCCCTATTATTAAATTATACAATAATGTCCTACATTGTTAAAATTGATGAGCAAATGTTGATATATTATTAACATTTTAAATCCATAGCTTATATTCCATTTCCCTTTTGTGTTACAAATTCTATAGGGTTTGACAACTGTGCAATGATATATATCAGCTATTATAGTATTATGCAGAATAGTTTCAGTTCCCTAATATCTCCTGTGCTCTAACCATTCTTCCTTCCTCCTCACCCTACCCCTGGCAGCCATTGAACTTTTTACTGTCTCCATAGTTTTCTATTTCTGAGAATGTCATATAGTTGGAATCATGCAATGTGTAACCTTTTCAGATTGGCTTCTTTCACTTAGCAATATGCATTAAGGTTACTCCATGCTTTTCATGGCTGGATAGCTCATTTCTTTTTATCACTGATGAATATTCTACTGTATGGATGTACCATAATCTGTTTATCTATTTGTACATTGAAGGACATCTTGATTACTTTCAAGTTTTGGCAATTACGCATACTGTTGTTATAAACATTCACATGCAAATTTTTGTGTAGACATAAGTCATATGGAAAAATACAAAGAAATAAAATTGCTAAGTCCCATGGCAAGAATATATTTAATTTTGTAAGAAATTCTCTCCAAAGTGGCTATACTATTCTGCAATTTCCACAAGAAATGAATCAGAGTTTATGCTAGTCCACATTCTCATCATTTGATGTTGTCAGTGTTTTGGATTTTAGCCATTTTGATAAGTGTGTAGTAATATTTTGTTATTATTTTAAATGGTATTTTATTAATGGCTAATAATAATATCATTTTTTGCCATCTGCTTGTTTTCTTTAGTGAAAAGTCTATTTAGATCTTTTGCCCATTTTAGAACTGAATTGTTTTTTTTTGGGGGGGGGGGTTTCCTTATTATTGATTTTTAACAATCCTTTGTAAAAGTCTTCTATTAGATAAATGTCTTTCAAAAATTTTCCTTCAGTTTGTGGCTTGTATTTCCATTCTCTTAGTACTGTGTTTGGCAAAGCAAAAATTTTAAAATTTGTCTTGCTCTTAAACACTTTATTTTCAAAATATAGTCAATAGGTATTAAAATATGACTAAAATGTTAAAAAGCAACATTCATGTGGGAACTAGAAAAGGAAGAAGAAATACTTTAATTAAAAATTATATTTCTGACTTTATTTTTATCCTTTTTGAAGATTATCAGATTAACCCATAAAATGTAACAAAGATTTATTTTTTGAATATAGGAAAAGAATGGTTCTCCTTTGTGGTGAAATATACATAGTAAAATGTATATTTTAAACATTTCAAGTGAACAGTTCAGTGACATTACACACATTCTCATTGTTATGCCACCACAAAATATTTAATGTTTAGTGAAGTTCAAATTGTCAACTTTTTCTTTCATAAATCATGTTTTTGGTTTTATATCTAAAAATTAATTGCCAAACTCAAGGCCTACTAGTCTTTCTCCTACGTTATCTTCTAGAAGTTTTATAGTTTTCCATTTTCCATTTAGTTCTTTGGTGTGTTAATTTTTGTCAAGGGTGTAATGTCTTTATCTGGATTTATTTTTTCCTTCATATGCATGTTTGGTTGTTCCAATAACATTTGTTGAAAACACTATGAATTCTTTATTGAATTGTTTTGCATCGTATCAAGGATCAGTTAACTAGAGTTGTACTTTTTGAGCTCTCTATTCCATTAACTGATCTATTTGTCTATTCTTTCTCCAGTACTATACTATAATGTATTGATTACTGTAATATTCAAGTTTTCAGGTTGAGTTTTCATGTTGGTAATGTTAATTTTCTGATTGTATTCTCCTTCAGCATTGTGTTGGCTATTCTGGATCTTGTGTCTTTTTCTTATAAACTTTAGAATGAGGTTCTTGAAAAAAAATGGAACTACCAGATGATCCAGCAATCTCACTACTGAATATATATTCAAAGGAAATAAAATCAGTATATTAAGGATACATTTCCACTCCTATATTTATCACAGCACTGTTCACAAAACTAAGAAATGGAAACAACCTAAGTATCAACTGATTAATGGATAAAGAATGTGGTACGTATACATAAGGGAATACTATTCAGCTTTAAATAAAAGAAGAAATCCTGTCATTTATAACATGAGTAGAACTGAAGGTCATTGTTTGAAGTGAAAGAAGCCAACCATGGATAGACAAGTACTGTATAATCTCACTCAAATGTGAAATCTAAAAAAGTTGATCTCATAGAAGTTGAGAATAGAACAGTAGCTGCCAAAGGCTGTGGAAAATAATAGGAGAAGAATGAGGAAAAAGTGGTCAAGAGTACTAAGTTATAGTTGGAGAAATAAGTTCTGGTATGGTATTGCACAGTAGTGTGACTGTAGATAACAAAAATGTGCTATACACGTCAAAGAAAAAATTTTGAATGTTTTTGCCACAATAATGAAAAATACTTGAGGAGATTGATATGATTACCCTGGTTTTAACATTATACAATGTATACATATATCAAAACATCATATGAGCCAGGTGTGGTGGCACAAGACTATGATCCCAGTAGTTCAGGAGGCTAAGGCAGGAGGATGGCAAGTTCAAAGCCAGCCTCAGCAACTTTGTGAGACCCTGTATCAAAATAAAAAATAAAAATAAAAAGGGCTGGGGATGTGGCTCAGTGACAAAGCACTCCTGGGTTCAATCCCCAGTACCAAAAAACAAACAAATTAAAAAAATCACATGATAACCCCTAAATATGTATAATTTGTATTTGTCAATTAAAAAAGAAAAAAAAAAGCAAGGTTCTTGATAGCCACAAAATAACTTGCTGGAATACAAAAAAGGTGGAAGCAATCCAAGTATCCATCAATGAGTGAATGAAAAAATAAAATATGGTATATACATAATAGAACACTATGTAGCTTTAAAAAGGAAGAAAAATGTTTCACATGGTACAACATGGGTAAGCCTTGATGATACTATGCTAAGTAAAATGAGACAGTCGCAAAAGGACAAGTACTGTAAGTGCTGTATGAGTCCTCCTTCAACTCTCCCTCTCCTTCTCTTCTCTTCTCTTCTTCTTCTCCGCCTTCTATCTCTCCTTCTTCTGTACTGGGGACTGAACCCAGGGACACTTTACCACTTATTCCACTTCTATGAGGTATCTAAAGAAGTCAAATCCATACATAGATATTGAAAGTGGAACTGTGGTTACTAGAGGATGGTGGGTGCATGGGGTCATTGTTTAATGGGTGTAGTGTTTCAGTTCAGCAAAATGAAAAGGTTCTGAAGATCCATTTCATAATAATGCAAATATACTTAACACTACTGATCTCTACACTTGAAAATAATTAAGATGGTAATTTCAGACTTTTGGTGCAATATAAATTGGTGCTAGGATTCTGGTTAGGGTTGCATTGAATCTATAGATCAAATTGGGAAGAATTAACATTTTGACAGTATTGAAAATTGCTATTCATGCACAAGAATTTCTCCCCATTATATCTTCTTTGATGTCTTTCACCAGAGACTTACCAGTTCACCTCATATAAATATTACACACATTTGTTAGACATATACCTAAGCATTTTTTCCTATTGTGGTGCTGTAAATGGAATTTTTTAAAAATTTCAAATTTGGGGAAAGTTCTCCATCATTATTGCTTCAAATATTTCTTCTTTCTCTCTTTCTTCTACTTTTGGTATTCTTATTGCAGATATGTTTCATTTTTTGTAATAGGTCCATAATTTTGGTATCATTTATTTTGTCCTTTTTATTATTTTCTTTGCATTTCAATTTTTGAAGTTTTTGTGACATTTCTTCAGGCTCACTGATTCTTTCCTTGACAGTGTCCAGTCTACTGATGAGCCCATCAAAAACATTGTTCCTCTCCACAATAGTGGTTTTTTATTTCTAACATTTGTTTCTTAGAATTTCTATCTCTATGCTTACATTTTCCATATGTTCTTGCATGTTATCTACTTTTTCCATTAGAGCCTTTTACATAATCATCATAGTTATTTTTAAGTTCCCATTCTGATAATTCCAATGTCTCTGCCGTATGTGAATCTTCACAAGTGTTTTTTAGTTGTTCCCCCTTTATGTGAGATAGGAAGGCTAGAGGGAGCTGGAGTTGCATATTGAGAGAGAAAGATATGGAGGGAAGCAGAGAGGGAGAGCTCTGGTTATCTTATAAGGATAAATACTAATAGATTGTTGCCTTAACATTAGGACCTCATTTAATCTTAATTACCTTCTAAACAGTCTATCTACAAATACTGTCATATGAAGAGTAATGACTTCAGATATGAATTTTGAGGGAGTAGGGAGACACTATTCAGTTAATAGCAGATGTATAACTAGTAAAACAATAGAATCAGAAATAAAATATTCCTTAACAAGAAATAGCCCAGGACTAGATGGCTTCACTGGTGAATTCTCCCAAACACTTAAGGAAGAATTAATAACAAATTTTTCTCAAAGTATTCCAAAATATACAAGAGGTAGGGAAATATACTAATACATTGTGTGAGTTCAGCATTATCCTGATTCCAAAGCCAGAAACGAAAACCACAAGGAATTAAAACTACATGCCAATATTTCTTATCAATATAGATAAAAATATCCTTAACAAAACAGAAGCCAACTGAATCCAGCAAAATACTAAAAGGAATATACACCATAAGTGAGATATGTCCAAATAATGCAAGGGTAGTTCAACATAAAAAATCAGGCAATATAATGCACCACATTAATAGGATAAAAAAGCCAGTGCCGTGGCACACACCTATAGTCCCAGGGTCTTTGGAGGCTGAGGCAGGAGGATTACAAGTTTGAGGCCAGTCTCAGAAATTTAGTGAGGCCCTTGGCAACTTAATGAAACCCCATCTCAAAAAAAAATAAATAAATAAAAGGGCTGGGGATGTAGCTCGGTGGTTAAGCACCCCTGGGTTCAATCCCAAGTACCAAAAATAAATATGTAAACAAATAAGATGAAAAAACAGATAAGCATCTCAATTGATGTGTAACAAAAGATTTGACAAAATCCAGTGTACTTTTATGAAAAAAGTAAACTCAACAGACTAGGGATAGAAGAGAATTCCCTCAAATTGACAAAGAGCATCATGAAAACCCATAGCTAACATCATCATTAATAGCAAACAACTAAAACTTTGCCCCTTAAGGCCAGGAACAAGAAAAGGATTCTTGCTTTCACCATTGTTATTCAAAGTGTTTCTGAAAGTTCTAGACAGAGTAATTAGATAAGACAAAGAAATAAAAGACAACAAAATTTAAAAGGAAAAAAAAATAAAACACTCTCTTCATAGATGGTGAGATCTTATTTATAGAAAATCAGAAAGAATCTGCAAAGAGGAGATGAAACTTTTGAAATAATTAAGCTTCTTTCATCTTCCTTCAAAGCTGGCTTTGAATAAAACCTCTTTTTCTACCAATTTGACTGAATATTTCTGGAGCCTAGAGCATTGTGACCTAGCCTCTTTCCCCACTGGATTGGGTCTTGTGCCACCCAGTAACAGTTTGGGGAGCCATTCCAGGAGAAAAATCCATCCCTTGAGCAAGATAGTTCCAGCTGGCAGAGATCTCTTGAAGGAGATGGTTCAAGGCTAAGATGATGTGTTGAATGGCCAAACCTGTGATTGGAACAATAGGGAAGGCTCCCCCAGCTGCCCAGATATTTTAAATCCCAGAGATGTGTCCTTTTCCTTCTTGTTGCAACTTTGACTACTTAAAAATTGCTTAATTGGCAAGGAAAAAAAAAGGTTATTGGAAAGGGCCAGTGGGATATGTTGGTAATCCCATCAGGGTGCACACTGAGGATTTTATCTTTGCCTATTGAGGCTTTGGACTATGCACAGGTCCTTTTTTGGTACTGGCTATCCACCACCTGGGCTTGAGTATCCCTGGAGCTTAAGTGAGCTGTTCTAAGCCACTTGCTTTTTTGGGTACTGGTCAGGAAGATTAAATTCTCCAACAATTTTATTGATTTTGTCAGTGTTCTTTTGTTATGTGTTGGTTTGGTATTGGAAGTTGACATTATGGCCTACATATCTAGAAGTATATTCTGATTTAGTACAACTGTTTTACATGTTTGTTAACTTGGAAATTGGCTTCAATAGGCTGTATTCTGTGGCAATAGATTTATCTATTAGAATAAGGAATTCTATTTCAGAAGAATACACCTCCATTTCTGGGTTGGAAGGAACTTTGGGGAGCTCATCCAGAAGGTGCACAATAAAAGTATGGTGAATGTGAAAAACTCACTCACCTGTCCAAACCCAAAGAATGGACTGAGAGACAAAAGTACACAGAAAGTGAAAAACCAGCCTCTACCTCAAAACAAAGCTTGTGCAAGGAAGGGGGCATGACCTTTGTCCTTGGAAAGACCCACAGAGCACTCCTAGGTACATACCCACCCTGCTGAGTTCTTTATCTACAAATAACAGGAGAGATCTGCTGCGGCCAGGTGTCCCTGACTCAGTCAGGCTAGGTGGGGACCCATAGCAACCCCCTAGCAGCCACCAATCAGCATGAGACAGGGAAAATACCTAGGATGCCAGATGACCCTCCCAGTAGTTTATGGTGGTTGATAACATGTTGGGAAACCATGTAGTTCAGCACTACACCCCTCTTGGCTTAAATCAATCAGTTCAAGGGAATCCCCCTCTTGTACTAACCAATCACCCTTAGCCAACTTGTTCCCTCCAGTGAATGTGCTAATCATGTTTTAGAGTTGTTTTATGATTTTCCTGTGGTGTGTGATGATTTGCTAAGAGATGCTATGATGTATGTGAAGTCCCTGCCTTCCCCAGAGTGTATAAAACTGCTGCAAACCCTGGGCCTCTCAGCGTCACCAGTTGCTGTGTGCACACGGAGTACCGAGCTAGCTCGCAATAAACACCTCTTTGCTACTTACATTGATCTTGGTCTCTGGTGGTCTTTTGGGGGTCCCGAATCCAAGCACAATAAAAGCAAGGCTTTAGTTTAATGATGGTCTTGCAAGATTGGGTATCTGGGGGTAGTAGGCACACCCAAGGACTGTTACAACCAGCGTTTTATCCCCTAGTACACAAGGTCCCTCCCTAGGTTCCTCATTGGCTGAGTACTATGTAGTACACAATCTTCCCAAACATACTCACCTAGGTTTCACAGTCTCCTATTGAGTTGTTTTAAAATATATCCCTTTAGTTGTTACCACCTCCCTTTGTTCTCTGGTGGCTGGAAGGCCTTTCTGGGATTGAGTACATTTTGGCATGTATGAAATTTATCTTTGTTGAGCAGACTGGTCTCTTCCACCTCACCTCCTGTTTGTCAAGGGGCTGTGACACTGTCATACTCACGTGTTAACTGCTGGTAACCATTTGTTCTATTTCCTCTTCCACTGATTTTCTTACATCCTCAGTGATTTTTACAGACAAAACTAAATACTGTATTCTGAAAATAGACCTCCAGACTTTTTATTTCCCACAGTGAATCTGCTCCTGAACAAAACCTATTCATCCCTTGAAATGTGGGGCTTCTTCTAAAACATGTAAAATAGATTTTCAAGCCCACTGGTGAAATAGTGAGTAGGAATTCCTAAAAGCAGCATATTTTACTAACCCAAAACATTTCTTGAACATGGTCCTTGCTTCAGTGATCAGATGGATCTCAATCAAAAAGAAATGGACTAAATTTATCTGCAATTGCTTTGAGTTCATGATATTTTTTTATCTAGTAAATTCACTTCTTATTCTACTCTGCACACTTAAATTGTATATTTTTGTTTCATTTGATTAAGACTTTTAATTTTCTCTATCTGAAGCTTTTTTGTTTCTCTGAAAAGGAAACTTTCTTCATGTTTTGCTAGTCTCAGTCTTTAAGATGTAAATTTTTAATTGGCCTCAACTTTGGAAATGCAAATTTAAGACTTAACAGTCTACTTTCAATATCTGGTCAAAAGTCTGGCTTTTTAAAATTAGCAAAGTTAAAACTAACTTTTAAAATGTTTCTTGTATCTGCCTATATGTTTAAATGCTTGTGTATTGACAGTTGGTGTGGTATTAAATTGACTTATCAAAAATTATCCCAAATACCTTTTGATTCATATATTTTTAGTAAATTTGTAA
>NW_026000249.1:24911247-24934144 GCF_001458135.2 Marmota marmota marmota
AAAAAAAAAAAAAAAAAACTCAGAGAGTAAAAAGTTGGTGGATATTGTAGATGAGTATACATTGATACATAGTAATTTTACCAAATCCTCAGGTAGGTTAACTGCTACTGATGGATACAGCAGGTAAAGAGTGACAGCAGGTAAAGAGAGCCATAATGTTGATGCTGGGCTTGGACGCCTACTGTCCATTCCTTACCCAGTGTTCACAGTTCCTATTCCTACATATATTATCAGTGTTGATATCTTACGGAGCAAAGACCTATAAATAACTAAGGGAGTTCTGTTTGTATTGATGGAAAATTGAGCACATATCCATTGTCAAGCCAACATTTAGGGGGCAATCAAAATACCCCTCTGTTGTTTTATCTACTCCCCACTGAATTGTCACCAACACTACTGGCTCCCCAGTGGTCATCAAGAGATAACAGAGACTGTGTATGAATTGGATAAAGTAAATATAATTTGTCCCCCTCCCCCATTCAACTCCACTTTGTGGCAGATAAAAAGGCATGATGGAACTTGGTGCATGAGTGATCCCTCCACTTTCTGTGGCTGTTTCGAACATGGCCACTATTCTAGAAGAGCTCAGTACTCAACTGGAAACATATCACTGTGTGCTGGACCTTGCTAATGCCTTCTTCATCATAGATAAAGTCCCTGAGAGTCAAGATCCATTTGCCTTCATATGGGAAGGTCAATAACAAGTGTTTATGGTGTTATCTCAAAGATAGCTCCATCATCCAGCTTGGGTCATAGCATGGTAACAGACCTGATGCCAAACTCTGCTGGTAAAAATGTTTACATAATGATCACAGCTGATTCTCTTTCTTGCTCACCAAGGCTGCCTACATGCTTCTGAGCCTTTTGCCAGGGAGAGGAAGGGCCATGAACCCTGACAAAGTGCAAGGCCCTTGGTTTATCATGGAAATTCTTGGGTATCAGTCTGGTGAGTAAGACAAAGTTTATAAAGTTGAGATATTTCCACTTCCCCAACACAGTAAAGTACTTTCAAGAATTTGTGGAGCTCTGGGTCATTGGAGGGCTTTCATCTCTCATCTGGCTCATTTATTACAACCCTTATATAACTTGTGCAGGAGGGGTACTGTATGGAACTGGACTGATTGGAATATTGAAGTTTTTAATCAGGCGAAATGAACAGTAAAACAGGCACAAACCCTTGGGACACTAGACACACGGAAACCTGCAGAGTTTACCTTCCATATTACTCCATACAACTTTGTATGGGGCTTACAGGGGCAAATTAAGGGCATGAGACCCTCATTGGCATTTGTTCACCATTATGGAAAGGGGCAGTGGAGTGGTATAGCTTGTGGGAGAAACAATTGTGTGCTACTTATGCTGCTCTTCTTATCATGAAGCCCATCACCAGAGAAGAACTAGTAAAGTTGTTCAATTGGCAAAGATAAAATGGCTGGAGAAAGTCCTAGCAGAAGATGTTGCCATTTGGCTACATTGCAAAAATTAAAGCATAAAGAACAATTGACTATGTGGGCAGCTGTGACATGCTATAAAGATGTCTATAAAGACATCTGATGTTGCTTATAAAGATGTCTGATGCTGTTACTGCAAGCCAGAACTATCTTTCCTCCTATCAGTGTTACCTGCAATGACTGGATAACATTGAGGGGTATATCAAACAAAGTGACATTCCTTTTAAGTGATGGAAGATAGACTACATTGGCCCACTCCCGCTATCAGAAGGGGTCAAATATGCATTGATTTGTGTGGACACAGTTACAGGCTTGTTGCAAATTTTTCCCAGCAAAACAGCCAATCAGAAAACAACTATTAAGAGACCGATCTGGCTGTATGGCACAACACAGATAATTTATTGTGACCAAGGAACCCATTTCACAGGTCACAACATAAAACAGTGTTTTCCATATCAGAAGCCATATAACCCAACAGGACCCAGATTAATTGAGAGAATAAATGTCTTGCTAAAACAAGACTTAAGGAACTGAGACTAATTCTATGTAAAGGTGGGCTACTCATCTGCCTGAAGCACTGAGGAAACTAAATCAAAAACCCAGGGGCTGGGATTGTGGCTCAGTGGTAGAGCACTCGCCTAGCATGTGTGAGTCACTGAGTTCAATTCTCAGCACCACATAAAAATAAATAATAAACAAAATAAAGGTATTGTGTCCATCTACAATTAAAAAATAAATTTAAAAAAATCAGCAGCTCATAGCTGTTTCAATGTTATCTTGCCCATGGCCACCAGGGTTAAGGTTACAGATAAAGGACACTTCCACTAAACAGCTTCTTAAACTGGCCTGGGACACAAGTAACAACATCACATCAGAGATAAGCAACATTAGTTGACCATGGCCTATAAAACTAAGACTCTGGTAATTTGCCTAACTGACCCCTTGTGGGGAGGGAAATGTCTAAATTTGCAAGTAAAGCCTACCTCTGTTGGTGTTATTGTTTAGATATGAGGTGTTCCCCAAAAGCTCATGTGTGAGATAGTGTGAGATAATGCAAGAAAGCTTAGAGGTGAAATGATGGGGTTATGAGACCCTTAACCCAATCAGTACATTAATCCCTTAATATGGATTAACTGGGAGGTAACTGTAAGAAGGTAGGGTATGGCTAGAGGAGGTGGGTCATTGGGGGTATCTTTGGGGTTTATATTTTGTCCTTGTTGAGTAGAGCACTCTCTCTCTCTGTTTCCTAGGCCACTTTCCTCTGCCACACTCTTCTGCCATGCTGTTCTGTCTCACTTTGGGTCCAGAGCAATGGAGTAGGTGATCTGTGGACTGAGACATCTGAAAATGTGAGCCTCGAAATGCACTTTTCCTCCTTTAATTGTTCTTGTCAGGTCTTTTGGTCATAGCAACAAAAAAAAAAAAGCTAACTAAAACAGTTGGGAAACTGGTCCTCATAAGTACGGGTGATATTACCCTCGGATATTATCACCCAAAGAACACTATATATAAGTTTATGGCAGTTATATATTTTGGGGTGTCTTATTCTTTCTATACCACTGAAGTGTGAACAGATAGATTGGTCTGGTACACTTACCTGGGTAAGCTTACTGTGTAGGCTACTTTACTAACATAAGATTGCACAGTGGATTGTATGCCTCATGGAACCAATTTACCATTATTGGTGCCTATTAAACATTCTTAAACTGTCCTGGGACACAATTCTGATGTGATGTCTGGCTCCTCAAGACATCACATCAGAATTAAGAAACATTGGTTTTTATACAGTCATATTCTGCATAGGATAGCAACAGGTAACCTATTCTTGAACTGGGCAACAGAAGTTACATGTCATGCCAACCCAACTGACTATTGGATCTTCTCAGAACTCCCTATGACTGCAGTACAAGGACTTCCCTGGGTAGTCCAACCTGCAAAGGAGATACAGTGGACTTGGATAAAACAGGGCTAGACTAAAACACAGTACTTCTCATGATTTAATCAAAGTATCTAAACAAATTAATGCTATCTTAATTACCTTAGCATGCTTGCTGGTAGGTTCTTGCTCTTCATACTGCTGTTATAAAATATGGATGCAATGTGACTCCAGAGCCCTGTCCCAAGGGCTTTTCAGAAAACATAGGATGGTATAAGATTTGCTGGACATGAAGGGGCTTGCAAGGCACTGAAGGGGTGGGGTGTCCGGTAAACACTCATCAGTATCTAAGGAAGCTTGCAGTGAGATAAGAAAGACTCTAAAGAATGCAATAACAAAGGCAACCAAGCAGGAGAGCTGGCCACTTCTCTTTTCTCCAATCTTTAGATGAGAATCAAAGTAGAGTGAACTTGGTTGTAAAGTTAAAGAATGTACTCATAAAATACCTGAAGAAATCCATCTGCACAGTGGGCATGCAACATCTCCTATATATTCCCACTGCTTGTAGAAGCTGCGAGGCTTGCCATTGTATCTGGCTTGCCACTGCCAAGGAGCACAAGATTAATGTACAAAACCTCTCCATTGAGTCCTCCAGGTTTTTACTTTGGAATCAGTAAATAGAATGTCTATAACATTAGTAGCTCTGGGGTTGAACACTTACTTTACAAAGTACATTTCAGTGTATATGTATATTCTTAATTGATTGAATGAGTTTAATTCTTGTGATCTGTGTTCAGTTTTTACAGTTTCTATAAAATGTACCTAAATTCTAAAAATTCTTTCCACCCATTTGGTGATTTTCCTTGATTTACAGAAGAGAGACTCTAGTTAAATGATTTTCTAGTATAGATCTGACAGGATTGATCTTTATAGCAAGTTGCTTGTCTTTGGGTAAAGATGATAATCTAAAGAAATTATGTTTATTAGTTTAAATCTAGACTATATTGCTTTGCTCTTATTGGTATTTTGTATTTTTCTGTCCTAAAAGCTAATCTTTTCAAAAACCTCCATTGCATAAAATTGGCTAAAAGGGGGTCTTCTGACACTGACTCAAACTGTCCTGCCATAACCCCTTTAACATGGGGATGACTCTGATGAAAGAACAGGTACAAAAGTTCCCACAAAGCTTAAGCCAAGAAGCTTGGCAAATGATCCACAGAGCATTCAAAGAAAATCATTCAGAGACAGGGGAAATCACACACAGTCACTTGTCAAACCTCACCAAAAAGATAAACAGCTGGGAGACTATGGAAAGAGCATTCCTATGCAAACTACTATTTAAGTCCTTCCCCTAGGCAGAGCTATTAAATGTTTCAAACTTTGCCTCTTTCAGGAATAAGTGTTTTACCTCTTATGTTTGAATTCTGCACACTGATCCAACAATGACTGCCAGCCAGATGACATGGAAGCCATGACAAAATTGAGAATAAGAACTAAATGGGAGGGGAGGATAAAACAGACTGAATTAGACTGAATTTGTATTTGGGGGCTTCCCATCTGAAATTGGAAATGACTTCTTCATGCCAAGAATAGAGACTGGAGGGGCTAGAGTTCTCTACCCTACAGGTATCAAAGAAAATGGTAGGGGAGATTGCCCCACTTCAGGCTTAGCATGGGCTAACTAAATGTGCATATGTGCATTTCCCACCTTTTGTCTCATTAACATGGCTCTGTCTCTTCTTCCTTATCTCCTCTCCTTTAAATATTTTGCTAATTTTCGGGGATTTCAGAGAACTTTCGAAATAATTACATTTCTTCCATCTTCCTTCAAAGCTGGCTTTCAATAAAACCTCTTTTCCTATCCACCCCCTAAAAAAAGAATCAACAAAGAAACTACTGAGATAATAAATGAATTCAGCAAAGTGGAGGATGCAAGATCAACACATGAAAAGCAGTTGTATTTCTATGCACTAGCAAGGAACATTTGGAAATGGAAATTAAGAAAAGAATGCTATTTGCAATAGCATCAAACATTTTTAAAAAGTTTAGGAGTAAATTGAACCAAGGCCATATAAAACTTCTACACAATGAAAATATAAAATAATTCTGAAAGAAATTAAAAGAGGCCTAAATAGATGGAATGCCATTCCCCATTCATTCATTGGAAGATTTAGTACAGTTAAAATGACAATTCTCCCCACAGGTGACTACAATCTGGTGCAACCAATCTGGGAAACGGTATGGAGATTTCTTGGAAAACTTGGAATGTTATTACCTTTTAACCCAGCTATCCCACTCCTTGGTCTATACCCAAAGCCTTTAAAAATAGCATATTACAGTAATTCAGCCACTTCAATGTTTATAGCAATTCACAATTGCTAACTGTGGAACCAACCTAGATGCCCTTCAATAGATGAATGGATAAAAAAACTGGTATATATACACAATGGAATATTACTTAGCATTAAAAGAGAATAAAATTATGGCATTTTCAGATAAATGGATGGAATTGGAAAACATCATGCTAAGTGAAATAAGCCAATCTCAATAAACCAGGGGCCAAATGTTTTCTCTGATAAGTGGATGCTAATCCATAATGGTGGGGGGCATGGAGTGAGTGGAGGAACTTTGGATGGGGCAAAGTGGGGGGAGGTGCAAGGGGGTAGGAAAGATTGAGGAATGAGATGGACACTATTACCCTAGGTGCATGTATGATTGCATGAATGGTGTGACTTTACTTCATGTGCAACCAGAGAAGTGAAAAATTCTGCTCCATTTGTGTATAATGAATCAAATAGTTTTCTACTGTCATGTATAACCGATTAGAACTAATAAGATAAAAGAAATAAAAAACCTGCCCCTCATATTCGTACAGTATTGTAATGGACTCTGAATAGTCAAACAAAATGAAAAAGAAATTTGAAGGGCTCAAGCTTTCTGATCTCAAAAGTTAATACAAATCTGCAGTTATTAAAACAATGTAGTACTGGCATAAGGATAGACACAAAAATCAATATAATAAAATTAGAAGTCCTGAAATAAATCTGTACATCTATGTTTGATTGATTTTTCCAGCAAGATGCTAAGACCCTTCAATAGGGAAAAAATGTCTCTTTGACAAATGCTGATAAGACAACTAGATGTATACATTCAAAAGAATGCATTTGGGTACTCATCTCACACTAGATATAAAAATTGATACAAAAAGGGTCAAAGACCTAAATATAAGAGTTAAAATTATAAAACCCTTAAAGAAAATATAAGGATAAATCTTCATGATCTTGGATTTAGCAATGATTCCCTAGATAGGACACCCACCCAAACTACAAACAATAAAAGAAAAACTCAATAAATTAGATTTTATGAAAATGATAAACTTTTGTTACAGATCATGGTGCATAATTTTTTTGATATGCTTTTGTATTCGATTTGCCAGGATTTTATTGAGAAGTTTTGCATCCAAGTTCATTAGAGATATTGGTCTGTAGTTTTCTTTCTNCTATTGGGAACCCCGGCACTCTATTGTTTTGATTTTTTCCGCTTGCCCCTCCCCCAGCGCTGGCTAGACAGGTTTCGCTTTCGCCGCTAATGGGAGGGGGAGTTGAAGGTCAGATGTCTCTAGTTTTCCCTGCGTCTTTATGCAGGCTTGCTCTGATAATCCCACCCCCGGAGAGCCTAGGAAAGATTTTATGCGAATTCCCCGCTGTATGGGAGCTGAGCTGAGTAACACACACCTGTTTTATTGTTGCAATCTGTCGGAGAGTGGCGGTGGTTACTTCAGCTCTCCAAGATGGTGGCCGCTGGTTTCCTTGGTGGAGTTTCCGTTGTGGGGGATAGAACTGTACCGCTTCCTTCCCCGTCTGAAATCCCGAACTCAGCCCGGGGCTCAGTGGGTGCTTAGCTGGCAGGATTCCACAGAATCTGCAGCAATGTTTCTTCCTGCTTGCTGGTCGCTTCTCGGTGGTGCCCCACCGTCTGTAGCCACGTGGCGGGCCGCACGGATCAGTCAGCCCGGATCTCCGAAACTTTTGTTACAGAGAATGACCCACCCACAGAGCCAAAGTGACCATGGGGATCTGTTGCTCTGTTCTTTGCAATTCCATGGAAAGGATTTCAAACAAGTTTCACATAGTGCCAGGCAGGAGTTTTAAAACAGAAAGAAAAAGGGGGAAAAGGAACATTATCAAGGGAAAAAGGGGGAGAATAGGTCTCCTCTGAGAGGAGAGGGATAACATACTCCTTTTCCTCCAGTTTTATTGGAGGATCCTAGGAAAGTTTCTATTGAGCTTACCCAGGTCTAACTCTTGACTTTTGATTGATGGCAGGATTACATCAGTCTTTGAAGTCCTCGCTGCACAGGGTCTTATCCCATGGAGGGGAAACTTTACTATTATAATGACATGCTAAAGATCCAAAGGCAACTCTGGGTCACTTAGCCCCTGCTGATCAGTTCTAACTGAAACTTGTTCTTGCAGATTTTATGGTTGGTGGGCTTTGCTTCTAATTATCCTGTCTCCCTGAGTCCTGGAACTTGTTTTGTATAAAGGTCACAAAAGCCTCTCCTTAAGGGTAACTTATGTTCTTCTTGGCAGGGAGGCTCCTTTGGGCCTGTGTTTCTCATGCAGGTAATACTTTCTTTGTTGAGGAATGTAACATCCTATTGACTTAAGCCAGGAAAGGGCCAATGTGGCTTAAATTGCTTTTTAAAAGAAAGTATTTGGGAGTCAGCAAATTAAGCCCAGTCCTCAAAATTAGTCTCTTAATCTCTTGTTCCTACCACTCATGTCTGTCTGCTACTTATCACTTTTATGCATCAAACAATACCATTTAGAGTTGAAAGACAAACTACAGAATGGAATGGGGGGTGTTTTGAGCCAATGATCATTTGATTTTGCATCATTTTATGATCCAACAAGTGTGACTCCCCTATGCTGCAGCTATTAAAAAACAGAAAATCCTTTCTTTCTTCCTTTCATAATTATAGCCACCAGATGCCTGAGATATGGAATGGGGTATTTAAACTCTGCTTTTACATAAAGGGGCATTCTCTATTCTGCATTTTATCTGCCTTCTTGACATAACTGGTTTGCTACAATATTCTTTTAATTATTTTACCAATCTTGTGATTTATTTGGTTTGAGCAACTGATGACAATTTGTATCATATACCCCCACAGGCTGCTGTGTGATGCAAACCAGTACAAATGACTGTAATTCACTATTCCTTTTATGGTGTTTGTACCCTACCTAGCCATGTTTAGAATCCTTCACCAGCAACACAGCTCATCTACCCTGTCGACTAAATCAACTCCTCTAGTCTCTTCTTCCTGTTACCCTGTCAGCACCAAGAGCAGGTAAAATTCTCCATTCTAATTTGTTTGAATACCCCTTACCAATACTATTCTCTAAAACCTGAAGTCAATAAAGTTGGGGTATGAAACACATATTATTGAGAAATAAACTGACCTGGAAGAGGAGACACTTACATTGATCCCAAGAACTCTAGGTAAGCCATCCTTACTCGTGTGGGGCCATAAGACAGAATAATGTCAGTGAAGCCAGAATTAGGCAGGCAGTCAGTGTAGATAGGTAAATTGAGTCAGGTTGGATCTAGGAGGCCAATTTTGAGCCAGTCTGGGAAGTTGGAGACTGTCCCCTGAGGGATCTTATCAAGAACCTGCCCCTGCTCCAACCTGTTGCCAAGGTAACCAGCCCAAGGAATTTCCCCTCCCTACAGGGAGCTTTAAGGTTGTTAATGTGTCCTTGTCTATTCTGCCCTGCTCTTCCCCCTTCAGCCCACCTATTTCTCACCTTTTGGCCATCCCACAGAGCATTCCTGGACCTAGTCATGTCTGCAGGAAGGAGAAAGTTAAGTGGGGAAAGGCAGGAGAACAAAGAAAGCCTAGGACATATAAAAAGGGCAGAACACCTCCTTCTTGGGATACCAGAATACCAGCTATGGCCCCCTCTCCCTCCAGGGAGAAGTCTATGTTACCCCTTTTTAAATAATACCTGCTTCATATGCTTGCCTCGGCATACTTCTCTAATGTTCAAACTTCAACATGTGGGGAAGCAGGACTCATCACCAATAACCAGCAGTATCATCAGTTGTCCATTGGTTTCCGAAGTTTTCTGTGACAACATTGTCATTGGAGTTGTTGGGGAGGTGTCAGCTTACTATTTATTTGTTGATCTACTTTATGAATGACTGTCAAATGTAGATGGATAAATTGCTTTTAGACACTGAAATTGCACAATCAGCTTTCTTGATGGATAATACAGAGTTCTAGTTTAGTCTTGAAAATATTTTCTGTTTAAATTTAAAATATTTTCTGTTTAAATTTACCTGTTGCTACCTCTTGTCCAATACTAGAGTACACTTGAATCATCTCTCATCCCCTTGGACCTAAGTGACCTATTGTTACATTTCAAGGATGAGTACTACTATATAATTACAATTAGTTGTAAGACAATGACATATATAATTAAATTGTCTTTGAACACAGTAATTCACAAGTCCTATAAACAGAACACAATCTTCATGCAATTCCTGGTAAATGTGAGCAGAGTTACAAAGTCTACCCTACTCTATATGAAAACATGCTCTGGCCTCGTTGATCTAGCTAATTTAAGAGTCTCTAGTTCTAAAACACAATCTAACAATACAATCTGCATAGACCTTTTAAATCTCTCAAGCACTGAAAATTGCAGTGTGGACCCATTTTTATTCTACTTTAACAGGCATCAACACCAAAGACACATTTGACACTCTTCTCTCCCAAAAACTCTCCCCCAGACAATACTCCCCCATGCACTGCAAAAAACATGGCTTTCCCCCTATTTAAGCAGAAAACCCATTGACACCTGCAAGCTAGAGGTAGATAATTTCAATCAGTCACTCAGGGGAGCCTACCTTCTTGAATACCAGGGTCATGGCAGTGGAAAAGTTTCTGGAAATCCACACTCAGAGGCAAAAATATTCAGGCAGGCTGAACCTCATTCAAAATGTTCCATGCATTTCATAACTTAACTGTTGTTTATTATCAGTCCAGAATTGTGGCTTCAGTCAAATCCTGTAAGATATAAGTACATGAAGTTTTAACAATTGTGAATCAAACTAAAAGTCATTAACATTAAAGGGCCCCCAAAAGACTGGCAGATGAGAGTACATAAAATGGATTTAGGACTACAGTACTTCTTGAGGGATTTTCCATCAATTCAGTTAAAGCCCTTGCTTGGTTACAAAAAAGCTAGACACCATCATTGTCACTTCTCCACTAGTTGACAAGTTCTCTTTAATGGTAATGCCTGTACTTGTGACATTTTCCAGTGATTTCTGATTAAAGCTGCCTGACATCTGTGTGTTTGCTCTGCCAGTTGACTAGTGTATTTTTAGAACTGTGAGGCATTTGCTGTCATCCTGGTTGGTGGTCCACTTATAATGCAAGGCAATGTCCCTGGATTTCTACAAAGCGTGAATATACAAGGGATGGAGATGATTTTAAGAAGCTGAGAGGAGAGAGATGAAGTATCTTCCGGAAAAAGGAAAGCTGAGGGGTCTGCATCTCTGAAGTCCTGCAGCAGTAAATGTTGGCCCTGCGCTTCCTGAATCAAATTTATAGCATACAATCAGGTGTGATTTCTCCTAATTACCTCAGAACTAATTAGAAAGAACCTCTAAACCCAAGACCTGCATTTAATTAAGAATATCTGTTAAGAAGGTATTTTCATATCTTCAAGTTATGTCATGAGGACATTTGAGTTGATGAAAACTGATGTTTACTATATAATTAAAATGCATCACATCGAAACCAGGAGTCATCAGAAACTCACAGCTGTAGATTTGGGAGCCTGCTTTAATTGATAAGATACAGTTGTTTTGCTTCATGAAGCAAATCAGAGCATGAAGCCCAAGGAATGTAAATATGCAGAGTCAGAATATCACAGGGAGAGGCAGCTATAGCCAAAGTGATTGGTATAGAGTTCCTGTCTGCAGTTTCTAGCTCTTCTCTTCCCTGGGGATTTATACACAGATTCAGAATTTAGGGAGAAAGCTTCTCTCACTCTCTTTCTCTTGCTTTTGGTCTGTTTTAACTTGGCCATGCCATTTCTGCTTATTAGAGAATCATCACCAAGTACTTATACTAATAATTATTTTTGCACAATGAAGAAACTCAGAGAAAGAAGCAATTTTTTCAGTTAATTATCAGGATCATGCCATCATTATATGTGACTGTATTTGTTTTCTAATAATTACAAAGAGATAGCTGCTAGAATTATAGCAATGAATGCTGCTTTCTGCATGCCAAACGTTGTCCTACTTTCTTCAAGTGAATTAATTTATTTGATACAAAAAATATTCTGAAGTAGGTGCTCTTATTATCTCCACATTAATTGCTAGGAAATAGGGCTTAAGAGTGTTGAAATAATTGGTTCGAGATCACCCAGCCTGTTAACTGAATTGGGAATTTGAACCTAGCTAGCCTGACTCCACAATCTGAGTTCTCAGCACCTACGCACCTAATACTTGTATTTTTTTTCCCATTGAAAGTTGCTATTTCTTCAATGTTATTCACAGGTGCACATGTGTGTATGTGTGTGTGCATGCACATACACAGTGATTGAGCTAGAATTGGACAAGTTACCCAGCTAAGTCAACCAGATTCTTCTCCAAGAGTCTTGATGTTATGACTGAGAAAGAGACACTCTTTCCTGTCCAGAATTGCTAGCTCTAAGAATACAGTGTGTTTAGAGTAACATCTTTTATTCCACATGGAAAAGGCTGATCTACCACAACAAAGAGAAAAGTGAAGCTGAGATATGGAAAACAGACGAGTGTGTTTTTTTTTTAAGTTGTGGATGAACCTTTATTTTTATTTATTATTTAATGTGGTGCTAAGATTCGAATCCAGTGCCTCACACATGCTAGGCAAGCACTCTACTACTGAGCCACAACCCCAGCCCACAGAGTGATCCTCAATTATATAATTCAAGCCCTGGATGAGAGAGAGACTCAACCATACCTGAAGAGAGTGTGCACCATCCTTTTCCTGCCATGTCCTACACTCACTGCTTTGGTTTAATTAGTGTAAAAGCATCTATGGTCATGGGTCCTGGAAAACACGCTGTAATAGTGAAAAGATGAGCAGGGAGTGTTGTGTGTGCCCACAGACCATATGTATTGTGCTTTGGAATAAGGAATGATATTGAATGATTGGATACACCAGGGTATCTCCGAATGGAGAAATACCTCATCTCTGTCTCCTTAAATATGAACAAAGGACTTGTGCTTGGATTACAGAATAGATTTGAAAAACGTTGCTCAGTTCTTCCACTGTCCTTACAGTTAATGAAGTAGGTTTATTCTATGTATTTTGTCCTCAAACCAATCATTTGAGCTTCCCATATTGTGTTTTATTGTTTCCATTTTATAGATGAGACTACTGGAACACAAGGAGGTTGCATGGCTTGCCAAAGTCCATGAAAGTAATAAGGTACTGGGATGGGATTTGATCTTCTGATTAAGTCTTCTGATTTAGGTTTAGCGTTTTCTTCTCCAGATAACTCCTTCCTCCTTAGGAAAGCCTCATTTTCTAGGGAAAGTACATCCTTAATAGCCCTCTACTATCGTTCTTAGTTTTCATCAAATTCTGCAACAAATAAGAAATTTTGTACAAATTATTTTATGTTTAGAGTTGTCATCATTGTAGAAGTTGAAGTCTACATTCACAAAAGAGAGGACAGAGTTCAATGTTAATTTTTGTGAGAAATCTCTAGTGATTACACAAACTACTATTTGTTATAGCAATTAGAGTAAAGAAGAAATTAAACTCTATAAGATTAGATAAAGGTTTAGCAAGAGCTACAGATGACTAAGTAATCATTGAAGTAAAAGAATTGTTTCTCCATAGTCTGTACTTTTTATTAAAAATGACAGCTCTGAGTAGTATTCATCTTAAATTAAAAATGTGAACTTTATAGACAGTTACTGCACATCATTCCTCATATAAATTCAGAACTATTATGGATGCTGGTTTGTTTTAGAAGTTGCAAATTAGGCAGGCAGCTAAACAATGAACAAAATCTTGGAGATGTGTGAGCATCAAATACATTTTCATAATTTTGTGTGTGTGTGTGTGTGTGTGTGTGTGTGATACTGGGGATCAAACCCAGGGCCTTGTGCATGTGAGGAAAGCACTCTACCAACTGAGCTATATCCCATCCCTTTTTTTCATAATTTTTCTTAAAAACACTATTTCCTTAGAAAATTCTTTTTAAACATTTATGGGCTGATTCAGAGGTGTCTTTCAAGGCATATTTTAACAAACTATAACTGAGCATTCATAATGTCAATGAGAATACTCAAAATTTTTAAAAAATGATCATTAGTCAAACAATTCCAGAGTGAATATGACTACAAAAACACCCTAACTGAGTGTATTAGTTTCCTATTGCTGCTGTAACAAATTGCAACAAATTTAGTGACTTAAAACTGCTAAGAGCCAAGTATATGATGCATGGCATTTTTGGTCGAAAGGTGACTCCAGCTAGCCATTGAGATGATATGATTATGTTAAGATTTGCATTCATATGGATATTGGACTCCTGCTGTTCACCTAGGCCAGCTATGGGACTCCTGGAGAGTTCCCATTGGTTGGGGAAGTACAGTAGGAGGGAGTTCCGGGGGAGGAGCTCTCTCTGCGGGTCCGGGAGGAGGCCGCGTGGGTGGAAAAAATCTTCCCGGGTGCGTACCGGACATTGGCGGCAGTTTCAAAAAATAATAAAGTTTGTTCCTGCTTGAGTGGCTCGTGATTTTGTGCCCAGCCAGACTGCGGCAAAAACAGTGAAAATTTATTTCTTTCAGTGCTGGAAGTCAAAAGTATGAAATGGTCTCTCTGAGCTAAGGTCAAGGTATGGGCAGGAATAGACAGAACTCTCTGACTTATTTCATCTTAGCTGGGAGCATTCAATAAATATTTTCATAATGAATAATATACCGAAAGAGAAAGCATCCCAATTTTTTCTAACTTCATGTAATGCTTTCCTTTTTATATGTATTCATAAGTCCAAGAGACTTTCTTTTTTTTGGTACCAGGGATTCAACTCAGGGGCATTCAACCACTGAGCCATATCCCCAGCCCTATTTTGTATTTTATTTAGAGATAGGGTCTCATTGAGTTGCTTAGCTTTGAACTCATAATCCTCCTGTCTCAGCCTCCCAAACTGCTGGGATTACAGGTGTGTGCCACCGCACCCAGTGAGACTTCCTTAAATTTAAAGAAGGAATTCTAACTGAACCTGGGAAATAATTGAAACAAACATGTCTGACATTTGATCAAGTTTTCCCTGAAACTCAGATATCTAAAGAAGATGAAGTGAACTCAGCCACATGTTGAATACCCCAGAAAATGAAGTAAACTTGACTTCATATTGAGTATGTTCATCCCATGCTGTTCACAAGCCAAACTTCATGTATTCTTTCTTATTGGATTTTGTCTGCTATATGCAGCTTGGTGTAGGTTCTAAGTACTGATTAGTGCTGGAGAAAGGTATAACCATTCACAACTGTTAAGAGAGTTAATTTAGCCCAGCAGATGTGGGCATAATTCCCAATGTTGAGAATCTCAGAAAGGGATCCAGTGGCCCACAGCATTGCCAATTTATGTCCCTAATAAGCAAGAACCATCAGCCTAACACAGAGTTACATGACAATGGGAAAGCACTGAGGAATATACTATGCTCCCTAACTATTTATCGTTTTGGACATAAACCAAAGTAGCAGTGGAGGGGATTTTACTTATCTATTGTGATAAAATATTCAGGAACTTTGGGAAGAAAAAGTCCCAATAAACTATGCATTAAACTAATCTACTTCCAAATTTGTACTTTAGAAAAGGTATGGTGCAATGTTTTCAAAAATTTTTACTTTTTAAATTGTACTAAAGGAAACTGACATTGAGTACATCAAAACTGAGCTGCTTCAAGAAAAATATGGGCAGCCTAAATTGCCTTTAAAGCTACCCAGCATCCAATGGCTTGCATCCAGGACCTTCAGCACACCTCTGATTTATGTATCTTTGTCAAATTAAACATCTTGTAACAAAAAAAAAGTAGAAAGAAAGAAAAGAAAAGAAACTATACATCAAAAGTTGTCATGATAGCCGGGCACTGTGGCCCACGCCTATAATCCCAGCAGCTCAGGAGGCTGAGGCAGAAGGATTGAAATTTCAGACAGCCTCAGCAATTCAGCAAAGTCCTAAAGTAAGTCAGTGAGACTCTTGTCTTTAAATAAAATATTAAAAGGGGTGGGGATGTGGCTCAGTGGTTATGCACCCCTGGGTGTCACAATAGCTATTCCAATAGCAATGACAAGAGAACTTGACCTTTCCTATTGGAAGTATGTGCACTTGCAGACATGTGGGATGTTTGGAGAAAAGTATTTTGAACTTGAGCAGTCTAAAACACACTTGCCTTATATGATCCATTAGAGCTGAACTGCACAGGCCTTCAGTCATTTGACAACTGAATTCTGTATGAGGAAATGGCCAATGTCAAAAAAAGAGTGATGAAGACAGTTTCTATAACATGTTTTAGGAGAAGAACTGTGGTTAATATGAGTCTGTGGGAAGACTTCCTCTGACAAAGAGCAATGGCATCAAATTTGGATAAATACTCTACATATGCAATAACAAAGCAAAGTAAGTGGGAAATTATAGCTTTGGCACTTAACTGTATCCAATGGAAACCACCAGTCTTTTCAGAGAGAGCTATTTAGTCTGGCAGTTTCTAAGGCTGTAATTTTCTGCTTTCTTTGTTTGCTACCTTAGTCTAAGATCCTCTGGAAAATAAACTAAAGGGATTGTTTTTTTTTTTTTTTCAAGAGACCATCCTTCTTTAAGCCTAATAGAATATAGCATGTGTCTCTTTGTCTTATCTAAATGATATTTGATTTGGATCTTTTCTACCTTGATTACAGCTTTCTGGTATTTGTCATCACTGGGTGTGTGAAGTTTATATTTCAGAAACGGTTTATTTGCTTCCAGACACAGTGTCTGCAAGTTCAAGGAGCTGATGTCCCTAGATGTCTGTAACAAAAAACATCAATAAGACCATAATCAATCCTATTATGCCTTTCTCTAATCTATTTATTAAATATCAAATGTATTTTTTAATCTTTTTGAATGTATATTATTAATCTTTCCTGGGCTACATTGGCCTGTTTTAATCAATTCTTCCCTTTTTCTAGTTATTTTTTAGGGTGAAGTTTTTGTAGTTCATATTGAATCATGTTATTCCACTGTCTAAATCCATTCAGTGGTTTCTGACTTACATTACAATGAAGGCCCAAATCTTACACAGAGATGAAGAAATGAGAAATAAGTTTACCTTCCCTACCTCTTCAGTCTCACCTCATGTTTTCCCTCATTGATTTTCCTCCAGCTCCTCTGTCCTTCTTCCAGATTGTCCTAAGGTCATTCACTGCCTCTGACTGAAGGGCATATGTATATATTGTTTCTTCTAATTTGAACAGTCTTCCTTCTGCTATTTAATGCCATTTAATCCTTTGGAATACTTTGAAGTCAGGACTCCAAAACTAAATCAACTTAATTTACATTTGCATGATTCCTTGATAAATATGTATCTTCCCTACTAGATGCTAAATTTCATGAGGATAAGGACCACATTTTTATATTTATAATTTCATTAACAGCAAACATTCTGTGTTGGCATTTAGAAAACAAAACCCTCAATTGACATCTTTGGAAAGTATAAATGCATACAAAAATGTTTCTTGCATAACTTGGTATAAATTAAATAATTCCTCACTACAGTTCATCTGTAAAAAAAAAGACAAGTCACCCTTTTTTCCCCCCAATGGGCTCTTTTCTTCTGAGGCTTGGCATCAAAAATATTTAACTGTCTATCTGGAATTTATCAAAAAGAAGCTCTCTGTGCTTTCTTGCACTTTAATCTTCAATTCTAGCTTAACTCAGAAGACCTTCTCGGCATCCCCACAACTAACTTTGATACATTCCGATTTCTTTTCTCTAACCAACCCAATTTTTCAGACAAGAGGGAAAAATTTTTACTTCTCCTGGCAACACACGGGCAGGCAACCAGGTGACAGTCTCCAGATTTGCATAGAATCCTTTTCCAATAAAGGGCTTTCTGTGCATCTATTTTTGCTAATTTTTAAATAGTTCTCATCCTCCAACCCATCAGTAGAATTTGGCTAGGTTTGTTTGTCATTCATCATTCTGAACAAACTTTAAAACCCAATCGATTGAAACACTATCAATTGTAAACAAATCAAAAGAACAACTGTGTTTATTATATTATTTCATTTTTTAGATAAAATCAGATAAATATTCAGTAATGGAGACTTCCACTTCTGGTGAGTGTCGCGACCCCTCGCCGGCAAGGGAAAACATGACACAGGATTCTTCTTTCAGCAGTTTATTCAGGCCTTGAGTCATGTATCATCTTCTAGCGCCCGCCGCCGCCCGAACACACCCAAGCACAGCTTAATAAAGCCCCCCGCATCCCAATCCCAAGCCGCCACGTAGATCTCTCTCATAGGGTGGTAAGGGATTGCGCGCCAACTCTCCATAAAAGGAGTTGTTTATCACAGGCCACAGTGGAAGCCGGCGCCATCTTCTAATGGCGGCCACGGTCTATAAGAATGGCTTACCACAGGTGAGATAAATTAGTTTTACTTTTCCCTATTGATCCCAAGCACTACTAAAAACCCCAGATATTATATATAACATATAAGAAGATTCAGAAAGGTAAAGAGAAGACAGACCAGTGAGTCAATGGAGACCTTGTGAAAAGCTTGGATTTCCATGCTGACACAGAGTTCATGAGGTAATCCTCCCCATCTTCACTGAAGTGATGTTAAATTTGGCCTAGTGGAGGCCTAGGTCTGTTGTCCATAGGCTGTGTCCCATAGTGTCAGTACAGGCCATGAAAGGAACAGTGAAGAGGTACCCCTGTCACTCTCCTAGTCAGAGTGCTATTAGCAGAGGCTCAGGAAGGCGCTTGAATCCCACAACCACCCAGAAGTATGGAGAAGCCTCTAACCCTTTGGGAGTCAATGGATTACAAGTAGAGGACCTGGCTTTCCACTCCCACATGGCAGTAACAAAAATAGGAAGTACACTCCCACTTCTGCTTGCTGCAGTTAAGACTTCCAACTTGAACTGAACTCTGGTTCTTCAACTTGCAGACAAGCTATTATGGGACTTCTTTGCCTCCATAATCAAGTGAAATATTTCTCCCAATAAATCCTTTTTCATTTATCTATATATATATCAGTTCTGTCTCTCTTGAGAACCCTGACTAGAACAGTCATAAAACAAGTCTTAACACCCTTGAGAAGATTAAAACCATTCTGCCTATCTTTTCCAAACACAAGTGCAATGAGACCAGAAATCAATAGCAATAGAGAAAGGTAAAAATTCACAAATATGTGAAAACTGAACAACAGACTTGAACAACCCTAGAGTCAAAGAGGAACTCAAAAAGGAATTTTAAAAACACCTCAAGTTAGAGGCTGAGGATATAACTCAGTTGGTAGAGTGCTTACCACACATGCACAAGACCCTGGGGTCAATCCCCAGCAACACACACACACACACACATACACACACACAAAAAAATCTCAAGTTAAATGCAAACAAAAACACAACATAACAAAACTTAAGGAATGCAGAAGATGCCCAAAAGACTTTATTTATGTCAAAGTTATTGCTGGAGCCAGGCTTTTACACACAGTAATTATCATGAATGTCACACAAGGAAACAAAATTAGTTGTTTTTAATGTCAATTGCACAGATCTCATTTTAGATTCTGACTTAATTTCTTCAAATTCTTGTTCTAGTTCATATTCATAGTTACTCATAAGTTTATGGATTTGCTTGATCTTGATTGTTGACTATTCAACAGTATTTTTTTCCTGATTTGAACAACTTTTTTTAAAATTTTTTAATACTTATTTATTAGTTTTCGGCAGACACAACATCTTTGTTTGTATGTGGTGCTGAGGATCGAACCCGGGCCGCACGCACGCCAGGCGAGCACGATACGGCTTGAGCCACATCCCAGCCCCTTGAACAACTTTTTGATGATTTTATTTATGCCCCTAAGATATGATGACAATATAAAATATCTCTTTTCACCCTTCAAGACACAAATATGATAGAATATAGTAAAATCCTTTTACTTTTGTCATTAACTTAGTCATGTACATTTTTTTTTTTTTAGTACCAGGAATTGAACCCAGGGACACTCAACCACTGAGCCACATCCCCAGCCCTTTTTTGTATTTTATTTAGAAGCAGGTCTCATTGAGTTGCTTAGTTCCTCACAAAATTGCTGAGGCTAGCTTTGAACTCTTGATCCTCCTGACTCAGCCTCCCAAACCGCTGGGATTACAGGTGTGCACCATGCGCCTGGCAAGTACACTTTAACTCTCTTCAGAATAAAAAAAAATTAAATGATGTTGAGGTTTATATGGTATGCCAGAATTGACTAAAAACACAGATGACATAGGTAGTTTAGTTACAGAAATTCTCAGTTGTCAAACAATCAAATAGATGATAACATAATTTATCCTAATTGCTTGTTAAGATGAAAGCATCAACTAACAAGATGACACCTTGATTCAGATCAGTCATTTTAATGACTGAAGCAGACTTCTGTAGGTTTCAAATTGGAATAATGAACTGCTACTGAGTTGAAAAGAACTAAATCAGCTATTAAGTGATAAATACCCTTTATATATGATTTATGCCAGAACTCACAGTGGGAGATAGTCAAGACAAATAACATTACTATTACTATATATCAGTTCTACACAATGATATTTACAAAGTACTTGCAGATGAAGTATTATTTTTCCTTACTGATTTAATATTGTTATCCTTATTCTATGTTGATAAACTGTTTCTCAAGTAATTCAGCTTAAAAGACTTACCCAAAATCATACATACTCAAGCTAAGATCTGAATTCAGTGGTTTTCCCACTGTTCCTCTTTTGCTATCCATAGATATTAAATCATAACTTTTCCAAAATTATATTATCCCTAAAATGAACTCATTAAAGTAATTTGTATTTCAAAACCCTAAATCATGGTTTCATAGTCATTAGGATGACCAGTTTTCTGGCATTATAAATTCATAATGGTTTATAACAAAATTCTAGCTCCATTGGCAATTTCAGTGAGGTCTCCCAAACTGCATTTTATGACATTCTGAATCAAATTTTAAAAGGTTTAGTATGTCTTTCTGCCAAAGGATTTTACCTTATCAAATGGAGACACCGTGGTTCTTTAATGAATCAGGAAACTGGAGATATTCTTGACAGACTGATTCTACTTGTCAGCTGTCTTGTAACCTTTCTACAGCCATTTTTGTCGTAATTTTCCATATACTCATAGTTTCCTAACAATTCACATGGAGTCCTTTGTTTTATTATGTCCTAAGTGAGCCAGTTTCACGTAAGATTGCAGTCTTTATTTTGATTGTTTGCACTCTTGAACTACTCAAAAAAAAAAAAAACATTCTGATATATATTTTAAATATGCATAATCCATTCCATGTGTTCATTACATGTATTTCATCAACTATAGCTTCCTCAGAGGAGGAAATGTTAATTTCCCTAAAAATGTACATGGCACTACTAAATATACACTATGGCAATTATATTGTCAAGAGGCTCAGAGAGTTTGTTGAGAAAGGAATGCTCAGGAAGCATAAGTACAGCCTTTAGGCCCAGAAAACACAGGCCCTTGGCCTAAATTCTCTTACAGGGCTCCCAGTAGGAAAATTAACACCCTGCCTCTAGCCCACATCCTGGGCTCTCGTGTCCCAAGGATTCTCTTTTTGAATTGTCCTTAATCCACTTCCAGGGTAGTGGGGCTTCCATCTAGAATCATCATGCAGAGTGCAGGTATGCCTCAGGTGTATACACCCCTAGGCCCCAGGGGTAACCAAGCAACAGTTGTCAGTGGGGAGTGTGAATAAAATTTTGCCCTATATATGGCAGTGTCTACATAAGTTCAAGGACCTCTGGTTTAGGAGGATACAAAGGTAGGAGAAAAGGAGAGAGGACCTCTAGTACCTGACTAAGCCTATGCTTTTTCTGTGTTGCTTTCTTTTAACTTTGAGGTACAAAGAGTCTGACTTCATAATTTAAACCTGCCCCTCTGGGTGATAGAATGGTATGTGGGCCTTTATTTCATTTTCTTATTACTAACTCCACAAATGTTATATGTGGCCCAAAAAATGGTATTTTTAGATATATAATTCATATTTGCTTTGCTAACATATGCCAATAATATATTAAATATGGCATGATAATGCCAGAAGAATATGTCATCGTAGTTATCGGAACCTTGATTAATTCACTTGAGATTTAATTAGCTTCCTAGCTTTTCTCTAGTGCATATGCTAAAAGTAAGATAGTACACTGGGAAGCCCTTATTCAAAGTAATGAACCAAATACTAAGAGTGAGATCTCTCAGTATTCCTGACAAGATAATTCAATATAAAATTATACATTCAACAAACACATATAAATTGCATATTATGTACATGGAATACATTTTTATGATCTTTTAGGGATTGAAAAAATGATGAATAAAGCATAATAATATTTTTCTTTTCCAATAATGAAAATAAGTATGTTAATGGATATAATCTAGGGCAACAAATAATATGTCCATGAGAGGTTCAGATGTGATTCTATGGAGTTCCAAGGCAGGCAAATTATTGTAGGAATTATATGCACTTGCCTCAGTTGTCTCTCCACCAGAGTTAGGTTAATTTAGGACACAATGACATCTTCTGCTTTTTTATGGAAAAAAATGCAAAGTACATTTATTTTTTCCTCTGTTACCACAATGTCTGGGGTATGTCACGAAGAACTTGAATGGCAGAGGATTGGAAGAGTATTACAACTTTACTGTGACATAGATAAAGAGGAACTCAAAGATGAAAAAACATAAAAAACCCTTGAGATGGGAAAAATATAAGGAAAGCACAGGTGAGACACTGATAAAAGGAGGAAAGCAAGTTTAAGTACAGTTGAACTTTTATTTGTAGGTTTTCTGGAGCAGTGATTTGAGGACAATTTGGAGAGTCATGCAGATTGAGAAGGCTTTTGAATATCATGCTTAAGGAGCCTGCACTTTATTGTTATGCAATATAGTACCAATGAACACTATATTGTCCCTAGTTTGGGACCAAAGCTCTACTTGAAGAATTTGAACATCATGGTTTGGCTAAAGATATGTAGGAAGGGGAACTAGAGGATGCAGATGGATTAAGAAATTCTTCGTTGGGGGATCCAACATGGTGGCGAGAGGGGAGGCAGCGCTTTCAGTACCTCCTCAACAACGGGGTCAGAGAGACGCATGGATACGCTTAGATTCGACCTGCTGAGAAACTCCTAGCAAAATTCCACTAAAGAGAGACCGGCCGGGAATCGGTAGGATTTTTGGAGGTGACAGTTTGCGCTAGACGAGTGAATCTCCGCCACGCAGCGCAGATGTCCAGACCCGCCAGC
>NW_026000249.1:24941734-24953489 GCF_001458135.2 Marmota marmota marmota
CACTAGTATGGCAATATGTAAATCAATGGATGTGTAATTGATGTGATTCTGCAATCTGTATATGGGCTAAAAATGGGAGTTCATAACCCACTTGAAGCAAAGTGTGAAAGATGATATATCAAGAACTATGTAATGTTTTGAACAACCAACAATAAAAAAAAAAGAAATTCTTCATTGAATAGTCATTTATTGAGAACTTATTAGTTAACAGGTCTTGCCCTAGGATCTGGAGGCACTGATCTAAGATATGGCTCTGTCTTTAAAATCTCTCAGTCCAGCTGGGCAGACTGACATTTAAAGAAATAGCTACAGTATAATGTCATCCATGGTTATGGGAAAATGTGTTCCAAGGACAACATAAGCATAGAGAAGAGATCCATTAGATGCCATAAATAAAGACTTGAAGTTGAGGGAAGTAACAGTGGGAATGGAATAAGAGGATGCTTTAGGCTTTTTTTTTTTTTCTGCTGTGACCAAAAGACCTGGCCAGAACTATTAGAGGAGGAAAGGTTTATTTTAGGGCTCACAGTTTCAAAGGACTCAGTCCATAGATAGCTAACTCCATTCTTTGGGGCTTGAGGTGAGGCAGAATATTCTGGTGGAAGAGTATGGTGGAGGAAAGCAGCTGAGAACATGGCACACAGAAGCAGAGAGAGAGAGAAAAAAAGTAAGTGAGCTCTGCTTATCAAGGACAAAATATATACCTCAAAGACATGCCTCCAGGGACCCATCTTCTCCAACCACTCTCTCTACCTGCCTACAGTTAGCACCAAGTTAAACCCTATCAGGGGATTAATTCACTGATTGAGTTAAGGTACTTATAACCCAATCATTTTACCTTTAAACCTTGCATTGTCTCACACATGAGCTTTTTGGGGACACCTAATATCAAAACTATAACAATAATGATCCTGAAAGACATTAAAGAGGTTCAATAATGGGGGTTTTGAGTACACAAAGAAGAACTTTTGAAATTAGCTATGGTTAGAGTCTGCCATTTATCTGGAGGAGATAAAGGTCCACTAACCAAATCAGAAAATGCAAAAGGAGGGATTGGTTTAGGAGGAAATATGATGGTTTAAACATATTAAGACGATCGCTTCTTTGGGACCCCAGGCAGAAATAACAGCACAAATTTATTGAATAAATTATGTCTTGTGACTCTCCCAACTTATTTCCTACAATTGCCCCATTCTTCAGCATAAGAAATCACTAAAATTAAGCTGGTAGGCAGGCAGCCTCTACTTCATTTGGGGATACCAGGAGGATATATTTAGGTGGAGAAAAAGACATAATATAACCATGGAGAGAACAGTGTACATAGCTAACATTATTCACACAGGACCAGAAAGCAATTTAGACCAGACATTGACAAACAAATATCTTGGACTGCTCAGAGTGAATCTACATTAGGATTCTGGACTGAGACGATCCTCACTAAAAAAAGCCTTGCATCTTGCTCTGCTGACTTCCAGAAAGTCGCTGGAACAAGGACTCTAACATTTCCTCAAAGAAAGAACCTTTCTACTCTTTTCAAGTTTCAGGAAAAAAAATTCACGTGGGAAAGGAGTGGAGTGGAAATCTGTCTCTCTCCAGCGGGTGAGTGCATCTGTCACACCTTTCCACTCACAGGGTAAAGCAGTAACAGAATCATTGAGCTCAGGTGCTTCTAGTGCTGACCCGTTTCCAGCTGCAAACAAGCCTGCCAGTCAGTGCCAGTTCTGTCAGGAAATGTTGTGACATGAATGCCTAGGATGAGTCCAGTGGTCACATTCTCACAGACTACTGAGAAGCTATGGGAGAAACAACACTCTCGGCGGAGTCCTTGCCCACATTTGGGGTCCAGTAACCAAGGCAACAATCTGAAGAAGAAAGATTAGAATCTGTCTACATCCTATTATGGATTGGCCAAATAAATGTGTGTGATTATTGACTTTACTGTACTTTAAGACAGGTAAAGAAACAATAATCATTATTGGAAGAAATCAGCTCAAGAAATTCATAGCCTCTATGAGGTCTCCATACAAACTCCCTTATCTTGAATGGTAGTTTTATTATTATTAATAAATTTCTTGCACATGGAAGATGATTGAATGAGTCCAGCCAATTCGTGCTACAGAAAGAAACAATCCCCACATCTGAATGACTTAACACAACAATAATTCATTTGTATTTCTAAGGAACAAGATGTTCCAATTTGTAATCAAATAAAAAGAGACACTGAATTTTAGGAAGATCTTGGTATAAAGGAAACTTGCATAGGTATAGACAAAAAAAAAAAAAAACAAGCTTAGAAGTGATGATCAATTTCTCCATACTCATCCCACAACCTCCTCCCATCCCTCTTACTGATTCTCCTTCATTAGCATTTGTGTTGAGTAGTCCAAAAGATCTGCTTACCAGTGCCTGATTCCTGACATCAATGCATTACTGTGTATTTTTCTATCAGATTTCCTTTTTCTATTGATGGCTTCAGCATAAGGAAAGAAAAGTCTTAAATTACTTATGTTATTAAACAAAAATGTATTAATATTAACTAATTAGCATTTAAAATGAAAATTTGCAATGATCTTCCAGGAGAACAAAAATAAATAGTAGTTTAAAATTTAATTCGCTACTTGCCTCAATTTATACATTTTGATTTATGTTAAATTTTAGAAGAGACTTAAAAAACCTTGGGCCCATAAGGTGGTAAGATGGTCAGCAAATAATGACATAGCTTTAAATAGTCAATCACTGGCACTTGAAATACCTTCTACTATAAGCTTAAATGAGGAGGGAGAAGAAAATTGAGCTAAGGTCTTAGCTAACACATTGTCTGAGAATTCTCATAGCCTACCTAGTTTTACTCAAATCCTTCTGGTTACTTTTCCTGGTACTGCATTGCTTTTGGAGGGATAAACTGAGCAGAGATTACAGAGAGTCAGTCCTGGGAGAAGACAGTGTTAGCTTCTGATCTGCTTTTATAGGTTTTAAACCCTTGTACCTGAGCCTCATATCATTATTGTGTCAGGTTCAGAGCTCTGATGGTGCGAGATTTCCAGGAAGTGGGAAATGTTTTGTTGAATTTCCCTGTTTCATTACTAAAAAATATTTTTGCCTTTCCAGACAGTACATCCCTAGGGATCCAAGGGACCCTGCAGATTTGATTCTATGACGGCACACTTGTTTCTGTGTGCGCACACTTGTTTCTGCTTTTCCTCTACATATTCCAAATTATAGTAATTCTTGGTAATTCAAATTACAATGTTCATTTAGTTCTAAGTACAATATTTTGCCGTGGGTGAGTGTATGTGTGTGTGTGTGTGCGCGTGCGCGCGCACTTGCTGGATCTGGTTAGGATCTTTTTTCTTCTGTGCCTATGCGACAACATTTCCAGGCCTCCCTCCTCCTCCCTGCACAGGTAGCTAGTTGCCGCATCCTCCGCACTTCATTGCACTCTGCAATATTTGCACCAAGGTTTCCTTACCCCCGGCATACATGAGCCATCTTATCTGGATGGTCTGCGCTCAGAACAAGGAATGGGACTGCCCATGCATATGCACCCTGGTTAGTGCATTGAATGAAATAAGAATGAACTAATTCACTCAAATAATACCCAGCTAGCTGCAGGCGGTCTGGATTCTAGTCCTGCCTTAGGTGTGATCTCCACATTTGTAAGAAGACAGGAAAAAAGTGTCCTACATCCTTAGTGCCGGTCCCCATGATAATCGCTCTGTAGAGTTAGAGGAATGCACGTCTCCGTTTCCTTAGCCCTAAATGTCTCCATCCCTGAGAACTGAGATTGTGTTCTCAGGTCCACTTTCCTGCCCGCCTTCTGACACCTGCTATGAGAACATGGCACAAGCCCACCTTTTCCCAGGCCTGTGTTTTCCTATCAGCCTGCCTTGACAACTCAGTTCTGATATCCTGTCCCCTGCTGACATTGGCGGGCATGCAATTTGTCAAACGTTTGACTACAGTCTTGTTTATTCAATGAGAACAGGTAACAGTACAATATTGCCTTTCTTAGCATCTAAAATACAAAATGGAAATAAACAAAGGAAAATTATTTCCCCCTGGGGGAAGGGAGTGTTGTGTACTCAATAAAGAATGATATCTTCCAATAAATAAGTGTTTCAGAGAAATTTAGAATGGAATTCTGGTCAACAAATCTCTACTTATAAGTAGTAAAACCAAAAAGCACAAAGCAGAGCATGAAGGTTTGCTGTTATTTTTTCACTGAAAAATTAAAACTAATGTGTTTTTACTAAATAAAGAGTATTAGAATATCTCTATTAATGCAACATTTGTTTATACATTGCATTGCATTCCTAATCAAGGCTGGCAATAAAATTATTCAAAACCCCATTGGTTTATTATTAAAAATGAGACTCAGTATAAATTACTCACAAGAACATTTACCCTCTTTAAAATCAGAAGCCATCATATAAATTTTTTTAAGTCCATTACAATAAATTTGCAATTCAACAAACAATTTTTGAGTAGTGACCAGTGGCTGGAATTCAAGGCACTGTGTTCAGGGCTAAGTACACTCAAATGAATAATACATGGCTGTTGTCACAATGATGACAATTAATGATTAAAGCACTGATTCTTTATACTGACTTTGCAGTGTTCAGATCACTCTTGGAGTCATGAAACATATTTACTACTGTGCCAGTGAATGCACCAGGTGAACTAGGACACTCACCATTATTTTCTCATCTATCTGCAGGAATATACTCTCCATGGCTGCAGTTTCTTTTTCTGTTTTGTTTGTGCCTCTATCTCCTGTACCCAGAGCAGTGAATGGCACAGAGTGATTAGAATAAATATCTACTGAAAGAAAGAATCGCTTCATTCATCAAATTCTTCAGTTCAACTTATTGTAGAAGCCTATGATAGGTTCTATGACAGTTTGTCAGATGAACACATGTGGTCATTGTGCACTGGAGACTGAATGCTCATGCATAGTCTCTGGAGTCATGTCCCTTGGGTGTGTGTTGTTTGCAAACTCACCAGCTGAGTTACCTTGGACAAGTTCTATAACATCTTTGACCATTGGTTGTACATCTGTCATTTTGGAGTGAGTTGTCATAATTTAAGTTTCACAACACTGTGTGAAGTTTAAATTATCTAATGCATGTTGAGTGCTTAGCACAATGCCTGGTAGACAACTGATGATAGACAACTGTTTTTGTTTGTGATACTATTTGCATTATTTAATAATATTCAATTCATCTGAATTAACTCAGTTCTCTAAAATCATGTAAAATTACACTAGAAGATGAAAAATTCAAATGTTGTGATATCTAAGGCACAGCAGAGTGCCTAGGGCACTGTAAATTATAATGCAATTCACTAACAACAAATAAACCTCGGGAAATTTGATTTCCAATGATTGTAGCTCCACAGCAGGGAACTCCTTCTTTATCTTCTGTGCATGCTTTCCTAGCAAATATCTTACAATCAGACAACACCAAGTTAGTCTCCTTTCCTAGGAATCATGGTTGAAAGCAAAAGTTTCAGGGGGTTGAAAAGAAATAAGAGAAAACTGTTCATGCCCCATCTATAGAAACAGAAAAGTCCTGCAATGAGAACCTCATAACAATCCTACAAGTGTTTTTATTTATCAACATGTCCTGACCCAAGGGAGAGGTTTTGGGGAATGTACTACACTTTGTTAGGTATTCCCCTAGTTCATGTTGAACAATTCAAATACAGATTGGGAACAAACATGGGCTTGCATTGTACTCTGGTGGTAAAACACTGAGAACACACTAAAAAAAAATAGAAGACTCACAGCAAACCTGGACATAGAGTGTCATCTAGTGCTGAAATAGCAAAAGTGACCACAAACTCAGAAAAAATAAGCAGCCTGCTTAGATTTTTCTGGAAAGACAGGCACAAACAAAGCCAGATTACAATAAATACCTAATCCTTCAATGTACAGACAATATCACACACCATCAAGCATCAAGATAGTTCAAAGAAACCCAGTGCAGTGGTGCATGCCTATAATCCCAGCGGCTCTGGAGGCAGAGGCAGGAGAATCTCGAGTTCAAAGTCAGCCTCAGCAAAAAGTGAGGTGATAAGCAACTTAGTGAGACTCTAAATGAAATACAAAATAGTGCTGGGGATGTGGCTCAGTGAGTTCAATTCCTGGTACCCTCCCCTCCCCCTCCAAAAAAAAAGAATATCCAAAAAACCATGACCTGGGAATGTCTTGATTTCCTCTTCATTTCTGAAGGATAATTTTGCCAGATATAGAATTCTTAGTTGATGGGTTTTGGAGTTAATTTTTGTTTTTCAGCATTTTAAATATGTTGTCCCTTTGCTGTCTGGCCTCCATGTTTTCTGCTGAAAAACTGGTTGTTAATCTTGTTGAGGATCACTCATGCATAATTAGTTGCTTCTTGGCCATTTTCAATGTTTCTCTCTTTCCCTTTGACTTTTCCAGTTTGTTTATATTGCTTTAGTATGAAATTCTTTATCTCACTTAGTTGTTTATTGGGTGTATAAATTCATGTGTTCCATCAAATTTGCAAAGTTTTTGTCCATTATTTCTTCAAATATTCATTCTGACCTCTCTTCTCTCTTTCTGCGACTCTGACTGTATGTATTTGGTATACTTGATGGTGTCCCATAGAGGTCTTTGACTCTGCTCATTATCTTCATGGTTTTTTATTTCTCCTTTTTCAATTAGGTCATTTGAATTGACCTATCATCATGTTTACTGATTCTTTTGCCTACTCAACTCTGGTGCCAAACCCCTCTTGTTAATTTTTTATTTCACTTATTTATGGTACTTTCAGATTCAGCATTTCATTTAGTTCCTATTTATAACATCTATTTATTTTGTGAGCCATCATTTTTCAGGTTTCTTTTAATTCTTTGTCTATGGTTTACAATGATCTTGATGAACTCTTTGAGGATATTTAAGACTGCTGACATAGTTTCTGTCTAATAAGTTCGATGCCCATGACTCCTAAAGAAATTTTCTGTCATTTTCTTTTCTGTTCTGTTTGTTTTATTTATTTTCATGTCTCAAATTTTTGGTTGACACTGGGTGTTTTGAATATCATGATATGGTAGCTCTGGATATCTGCATCTCCAGCTGTCTCCTGAGAGTTTGGTGCTGTAGGTTGCTATGGGTCGTAGTTCCTTATTTATGACTTTCAAAAACTGTTGTTTTTTTTTAATGTTTTTTAGTTGTTGATTGACCTTTATTTCTTATATGTGGTGCTGAGAATCGAACCCAGTGCCTCACTCATGCTAGGCAAGCACTCTGCCAACTGAGCCACAACCCCAGCCCTCAAAAAGTGTTTTTAAAGGGCACATTCTTTATTGTGTTCAACTAGTGCTTTAACAAATATTTTTTTTAACATGCTAAATCCAATAAAAATGTAGAGAAAGAGAAAAGAAAAGAAATGAAAAAAGAAATGCTTTCTTAGAGCTTGCAGATTATCTCTGATTTGGGACATCCCAACACTTAGCCCAATCATTTTTAATTCTGCCTTAATCTGCACTTGTTTTTTACTGAGCCTAAAATTCATCTGGAGGTGAAAACTTAGGGTATTCTTTAGTGTTTTCAGAGAATTAATCCTACCCTAGGCATGTGTGTGATTTTCTATATTCCTCTTTACCGTATTGGAGCTTATTCCCCAAAGTAACCCTCTCTTCGGCTTTTCTTCTTAGGCTTTTTGTCCATTATATTCTCCAACTGTCATCTTTTGTCCCAGGCAGCAACAGCTTGATCACTTATTTTTAAGGTACAACACCTTCTGGCTACTTTTCTGTACTGAAAGAAGGCTGAGCTGAGTAAAACAAAGACAAATGTCTTGTCTCTGTCTCTCAGGAAACTCCCAGAGAGATTAGAACATACAACTACAATTCCTTAGGAACCAGGCTTACTCTGCTCTCTGGAGAACCAGGTACATGTACTGAGAATGAGGGTTGTGGTCTTTAAGATTGTCTGTTCACTAGGGAAAGGGATGAAGCAAATACACTTCAAAACACTACAGAAGTCTTCTACCGTGTTTAGTTGACATTTTTTTTTTTAAACTCAGCATTCACCGTGGTTGTTGTAAACCTTTGACTAGTTTCTTAGATTTCTGATAAAGTTGATTTTGTTTTGGTTTTTTTTGGTTTTTTTTTTTATAAAGTTGATTTTGATAGGTTTTTTGTTTATTGTCATTGTTGTTGGTGGTGGTTTTAGTGTTTCTGTGGAGGGATGGGCCCTCACAGGTCTCTATTCTAATTTTACTGACTTTTCCATGTTCCCAGCTGATATTGGAAGTGAAGCCATTTACTTTAGTCCTGCCTAGATCAGATCACAAATGATAAGCAGACAAGACAGTGAGAACAATATGACTGTAGTTTTAAGTCACTGGGCTCAGAGTAGCTTTTTACACACAATAGTGTAGCATCAGCTGATTAATAATACAATCTGCACCATATTATGATGAATCATATGATACAGTAATGGGAATAAATGACAGAAACACTTAACCTAGTGATTATAAATTCTAACCACAACCTATGGGATATTTAAACAATTGTAATGTTTTTGCCTTTTCATGATTTGTTATTTTTATCACGTAATAAAAACACTACATGGGGCTGGGGCTGTAGCTCAGTGGTAAAGTGCTTGCTTAGCATGTGTGAGGCACTGGGTTCGATCCTCAGCACCACATAAAAATAAATAAAGATATTGTGTGCCATCTACAACTAAAAATAAATTTAAAAAAAAGACACGTACATGTTAAGCTTAGAGAAACATGCCAAAATATATTGAGTTGAAAATTCCTGATCTATTTCTCAGAATAAGTCCATGGCTACTAAAATATAGATTTAATGACACAAAAATGCTGACACTAAGTTCAGTAACACTTGAAAGAAAGGCTTAATTAAGCTTCATAAAACTTCAAACTTTATAGAAAGATCTCAAGAAAAGAGAGGTTACTTCACCAAGCAAAATGTTTTCTTCATGATATTCTATGAAAATTAGCCTAGGTACAATAAAAAATAATAGTTGGCCCTTTTTGCTAAAATATCCATAATCATAAGACAATAAAAATGTAACATTTCAGTAATTCAAACATAATGTTCCAGGAATTAAACAGAAAAAATTACCTTCTTGGTGGAGCTTATTTGGAATATCTATTGTTTGGTGCAAATAGTTTTAGCTAATTGGGCAATTTGTTACCTCCTGTGCATTTGCCAATTGATGATAAGAATGTTATGTGAACATCTTCCAGGCAAAATAAGATATGAGATAATGATTCTTCTTAACTAGATCTTCTAAATGAAGTTTCCTTTCAACAGTAGTTTGTAAAGTTTTGGGTAAATTCTTTTATCTTAGGATTTCTAAACAAAATTTTACATCTACCATAGCTACATTTACACATTAAGAAAAAAACATTGGCTTCCACTGCACGTCACATGAAAGTAATAACTTCAAGAATGTAAACAATGTTCTTCATTTCAAAAAGTCATGACATAGCATCCATTTATGCTTTTAGATGATACTGTGAATATGCTCTCAATCCTGGGTAATTTCTAGACAATGGTTTTAGTTCAACCAAGAAAATTTTGAGGGCTTAAGTAAAAATGTATCCATCAAGAAATATTTGTGGTACAGCCAATATGGAAAGCAGTATGGAGATTTCTTGGAAAACTTGAAATGGAACCACCATTTGACCCAGCTATTCCTCTCCTTGGTTTATACCCAAAGGACTTAAAAACAGCATACTACAGGGACACAGCCACATCAATGTTTATAGCAGCACAATTCACATAGCTAAATTGTGGAACCAACCTAGATGCCTTTCAATAGATGAATGGATAAAAAATGTGGCATATATACACAATGGAATATTACTCAGCAATAAAAGAGAATAAAATCATGGCATTTGCAGATAAATGGATGGAGTTAGAGAAGATAATGCTAAGTGAAGTTAGCCAATCCCAAAAAACCAAATGCCAAATGTTTTCTCTGATATACGGAGACTGATTCATAGTGGGATAGGGAGAGGGAGCATGGGAGGAATAGATAACTCTAGATAGGGTAGAGGGGTGGGAGGGGAATGGAGGGGCATGAGGTTAGAAATGATGGTGGAATGTGATGGACGTCATTATCCAAAGTACATGTATGAAGACACAAATTGATGTGAATATACTTTGTATACAGAGATATGAAAATTTGTGCTCTATATGTGTAATTAGAATTGATATGCATTCTGCTGTCATATATAAATTTAAAAAAAATTAATTTAAAAAAGAAATATTTGTAAAGCCAAAAGGGCAATGTGAGATCAGGAACCACAGAAAAAGAATGAGGCACCCAAAGAAAGTTTATTGTGGGGTGCTCCAGAGCGAGGTTCACCACTCTGCTAAAGGGTGAGGGCCAGGGGAAGTTGCAGGCCAGAAAGGCAAGAAAAATGATAATAGGAGAAGCTGGAGGTAGGAGGGCCTAGGCCATCTAAATTGCAGCTATCAGCAGCAGGCTGGCGGAGCTGAGTTTAGGGGCATTGTGTCTGTCCCTGGTTGTTCAGGGCTGATGTGAATTGATAGGGCAATTGCTTCAGCCAAGGGGACCATGTTGGTTGAGGTCTTTGCCATGTCAGCTTCTGATTGGCCATTTTGGGTTTCCTCAGCTATTGGAAAGTCTCCACCCACAGCCCCCATGAAAGGGGAGGGGCAGGGAAGGCTGCCAGCCCAAAAATATTCATTAAATTTTAAAAGAGACCAATAATGTAAGTTTTTTTTTTTTAAGCAGACCTATACTATCTAGGAACCCTATCGCCTTCTTTCTATAGCTAACAAAATGGAAAGTAGACTATAACTGATTTGTTTCAAAATTAAAGAATTTGCTGGTAACTTTGGGAACTCAGTTTCCTTCCTCCTAGTGTTTGGTCTTTTTTCTTTATATCAATTTCTCAACAAACTTAGTGCTTGCTCTTTGTCATCATTTTAAGTCCTGAGGACACAGAGATGAACAAGACATTTCCTTTATCCTTGAGAAATACATGGTCTAATGAGACAGATATATAAACATTTGGAAATAATATTGTTTAATTTGCTGAAATGTCCTGAGGATTAAATGAAACACTATGCAAAACCCTCAACGTAAGATGGTTGTTCAAGTTTAGCTCATTTGCTTAGCCCAGCAGAAACCCTCATTTTTTAAGGAAGTAGCTATTTCACTGATTGGTGTCTGGAAGAATAAGAGCCATTAAAGTTCTAAAAAAAGGAGATATTGATTTATAGAATAAGGAATTATTAAACACAGTTTTCATTCAATTGTATGTTAATTGTGTGTGGTGGGGGTGGTACTTGGGACTGAACCCAGGGATGCACTACCCCTGAGCTACACCCCCAGCCTATTCTTATTTCATTTTTTTTTGTCCTTTCTATATTGTATTTCACTGACTTTATTTTTTTTTTAATTTTTTATTGTTGGTTGTTCAAAACATTACAAATTTCTTGACATATCATATTCCACATTTTGATTCAAGTGGGTTATGAACTCCCACCTTCACCCCATACACAGATTGCAGAATCACATCAGTTACACATCCATTGATTTACATATTGCCATACTAGTGTCTGCTGTGCTCCGCTGCCTTTCCCATCCTCCACCCTCCCCACATCTCCCCTCCCCTCCCCTCCTCTCTCTCTACCCCCTCCACTGTATAACCCTGAGGGTCTCCTTCCATTACCATGCAATTTCCCTTCTCTCTCCCTTTCCCTCCCACCTCTCATCCCTGTT
>NW_026000249.1:24955617-24966156 GCF_001458135.2 Marmota marmota marmota
ATGGTGGCCGCTGGCCTCCTCTGTGGTCTGACCGGTGTGGAGAACCGAGATGGACCACTTCCTTCCCCCGTCTCGAACCCAGAATTCAGCCCTGAGTACGGTGCTTGCACGGCTGGCAGAAACTGCAGCGCTGTATCCCTGAGTCGCTATCTCCTCGTTTCCCAGCGCGCGCTGCAGACTCTAGCCGCGGGGCGATTTGCTGAATAAGCAGTGTTACCCTCCGTGCGACAAACCTCTCGCATTTGAGTCCCCGTAGCCGATCCTCGTGCGATGGAAATCCTTCCTCCAGGTTCCGGAGCACCCCACTATTGCTGGAAATTCCTAACAAGATAGCCTTTAGCCGTCCTGACTTGTCATACTCCCACACAGTGAAGCAGCACACGGGGGCAATGCACTCCCCTCGCCGCCATCTTCCCGAGCTCCTTATTTCATTTTTAAAACATTGTCTTTCTAGGGGCTGGGGTTGTTGCTCAGTGGTAGAGTGCTTGTCTAGCATGTGTGAGGTACTGGGTTCGATCCTCAGCACCTCATATAAATAAGTAGATAGATAGATAGATAGATAAAGATCCATCATCAACTAATAAAAAATTAAAAAATATCTCTAAAAAAAAGAAACATTGTCTTTCTAAGTTGCTGAGGCTGTCCTTGAATTTGTAATCCTCCTGCTTCAGCTTCCCAAGTCACTGAGATTACAGGGATGTACCATTGCACACAGCTCAACTTTTTTAAAAGTCATTTTTAAGAAAAGAGTAAAAATGTGTTTGTGAAAACACCATAAACCTATGTGTATAGAAGTTAATGTCTAAACTGGATTAAAATACTGCTTTAGGTTTTACAATAGTTTATTCACAACCTAGAAAAATTCACACACCATACACAACTAGCTGTATGTTTTTCCATTCAATTTATATTTGTGTTGATATATTATCTTCTGTTTTATTATGTAAACTGATATATTATTGTTGATATATATAAATAAAATTAGTAAAGTTTATGTGTATTTCAATGCAATAAAAAGAAAAAAAATAATATTTTGAAATGCATGTTAAACAGCAAAAACATACATAATAATGAGAAACTGTTACTACCACTATCAGAATGGGGTTTTCCATTGCATGGTAGGGAGAGAAAGGATAGTGACTGGGATGGGGTATAAGATTTGTAAAATGCATATGAGACACCTTCTTGGTGCCTCATATAGAATGAAGATCAGCTTGAGATAAATTACTGAGCTGTTTATTTGTAAATTCTGTGATTTTTTTATATGCATGTAATGTGTTTCATGGTAAAAATTAGTTAAATGTTGCTATATATGTTATGGTTTAAATGTGAGATGTCCCCCAAAAGCTAATGTATGAGACAATGCAAGAACATTCAGAGATTAAATGATTGGGTTATTAATTCACCCAATAAGTGAATTAATCCCCTGACAGGGATTAACTGAGTGATAACTGAAGGTAGGTAAGGTGTGGCTGGAGGAGGTGGGCATTGGGGGCTTGACTTTGGGTTACATATTTTATATCTGGCAAGGAGTCTCTCTCTCTCTCTGCTTTCTCATGATCATGTGAGCTGTTTCCCTTCACCATCATGTTCTGACTCACCTGGAACCCTGAGGAATGGAGCCAGCTGTCTATGGACTGAGAACTCTGAAACAGTGAGCCCTTAAATAAACTTTTCCTCCTCTAATGGTGTTTGTCAGTTCTTTTAGTCACAGCAGGAAAAAAACTGACTAAAATAATATATAAATTTAAATCTTCTGAAAATTAAAAATTGTGGACAGTGGATAAGTAACAAAATGGAAAAATATTTCCCACCTGTAATGGACGAAGGCTTTGTTAATCACCAAGATTGAACCTGTTCCTTTTGGGGATTCTCTGCTTCCCTTGTCTACTAAAAAACCTCAGAGTGTTGAGCTACCTTTTTGCAAATGTTGAAACCAGCCCACCAGAGTTTTGAGGTTTTTCATGATAGTAAATGAATTGCAGTTAAATGTACAGCAAATCTAGTCTGTGCTTTGATAAAGGAATTTTGATAAAGCAATTATATCCTTCTATATTTCCCCTTGAAGTATTTTTCAAAGGGACAATTTAATGAGGGAACACATGAATAAATTGATGTTTGGGCATAGAAAACACTGGATTAAGATTTAGTTAACCACAGCTTAGAGGAATGAGCTGGACAAGAAAATTGTTCAAGGCGTATAAGAAGTGGAGCACAGAAAATTGAAAGTGATGGTCATCAGAGGAAAGACCTTCTCTCTCCTTGTCACCTTTGTTTTCATTGGTGCAGCCAACAAAGATCCCACTCCAACGCAATACAGGTATATGAGAGGGGCAGAAATTCAGGCAAAAAGCAGCTCTGAAAAATAAGAGCTGGAATATTTCCAGGACAGAGTTAGGGAAGGAAAATTAGCATTAGTCAGGAAACTAAAAATCATGGATAGGAAACATACCAGCTCTACACACAAACATAAGGGAAGGTTTAAGTTCAAATGACTCCAAAGGCAATGTATTTTTAGAGTACCATCACCATGGCAAAATGGAATGGGACATCATGTATACAAACAGAGTGCCAATATCATATAATATCTGACTACTGAATTATGCAGAAAGAACTGATTAGATAATCTTTTAATCTTAACTCCAATGAACCTATGGAGAATAAAGATAATATTTCATTTAGTAATATTGAATAAGATAGAAAAAAGCAACAATATTTTAGAACTGTAATCAATTGTATCCTAATTAATTTAATTTCTAAACAAAGCGAATGCTTTAGGCTTCTAAAATTGTCTTTGAACATAAAATTCACCTATTAAAGATATTTAAGCATTTCCAGATTTTATTGCTTCTTTCTTTTGGTTGAGTCATCTGGGATTGTAGTATAGATTATTGCTAGAAATGGTGCTCTCTAAACTAAAATTTAAAAACTAAGGTAATTCTTCAATAAATGAATTAGGGTTACATATATAACTTGCAACATTCTAACCAATTATCTAGAAAAGATAGATCAATATCTTAAGCTACATCCAGAAAAATAAAGATTTTTTTAAAAATGTTACAGCATGTATATGATCCATACTGGGAACAAATGTATCCCTGACTTTGGTAATAATACTGCTCACTGACAGAAACATTTTTTACTGTGAAAAATCTCTGTTTTTATTAATTACAATCATTTTCATTGTGCATACTTTGGGGGGATAGAGTGTGATAATTCCACACATGTATATAATGTATAATGATCAAATCAAGGTAGTTAGCATTTCCATAAATTTGACTCATGTTAAGGTGATAATTAAGGATATAATGGAGAAAAGTTAGAAATACGTTAAAGTATCCTGTAGAGAGTTTGACAAATTTGAAATCAAAAAGATTGTTAGCTGTTTTCTTACTGCTTTAAGTGCTTTGATTCTAGACTGTGGAGTGGTCAAGATTTGTTGCCTACTTCCACTCTACAGTCTCAGTTCATAAAGAACATTAAAAGTCATAAGTGGTAGTCATAAATTATAAGTAAGCAATTATTGTTAAAGAAGTAATAATACTTTGAAAGATTAATTCTAGTTTGTCTAGTATTTCTACCTCAAATAACTTACACCAAAGATATGGTTTTTCAGGCTTACAAAATGACATATACAAAAGACTTATTATGGAATTGTTTTCAATAGTGTAAAATTACAGGCAGCCAAAATATCCATCAACATAAGATTTTTTTCTACAACATGGATGGACCTAGAGATCATCATGTTAAAGGAAATAATCTAGATACAGAGAGACAAATACCACATCATTTCATTCATATGTAGAGTCTCTAGTAGAATAGTGGTTATCAGAAGCTAGGGAGGGTAAATGGAAGAGGAATGGGGAAAGATTGATTAACAGGTCCAAAGCATAGCCAGACAAGAGGAATGAGTTCTGGTACTCTACTAAACAAAAGGGTGATTGTAGTTAACAATATTGTATTGTATAATCCTGGAATAGAGGATTTTTAATACTCTTGGCACAGAGAGATGATAAATGTTAGATATGATGCATATACCTAAGTATCATGAGTTAATCAACACACAAGGTATAATGTCACAAAGCATCACATACTATCCCATAAAGTTGTATAGTTTTTAACTGTCAATGAAAATAAGCTAAAATAAGAAATCTAAAATAAGAAATCCTGAAAGTGCTCAAATTTTATTGGGAATTCTGTAACCACAAGGAGACAATTTGGGTTCACTGAAAACAAGTCAAAATACAATAATTTTGTCTTTTTTACAGAATAACAGTATAAGTATCCTAAGTGAATATATTATCTATAATATTTTTTGATTTTCATAAAATGCATGAAATGTGCCTAACAGAAATATTCCAGAAACATTAGAAAAACATAGGCTAAAAACAATTTCACAGCTGGTTGAAGCTCCATTTACAGAATATTAGTTAACCAATCTGTATTAATCTAGGCAGATATCCTGGCAAGTAACTATAGATCCTATGGGTTTGGCAGCCTTTAGGAGAGTGTTATTATTCATAACTTTCCCTCTACTTCCATCTGGTGGCTCATTTTTCACTGATAAGTTGTCATAGAATTCATCTCACTTTGTCTTTACATTAAACTCTAGTTATTTAATTACACAACTTGGTGTAGAGATGCTGAGCCACTTTCTGAGGCATCTTCAAATGCCAAAATTAGAATAAGTCTATCTTCAGGACCTGGGTTAAGCTCCAACTGCATAAGTATTAGCTAAACAAGTCCACTGAGGAGAGTTAGAATAGAGAATCACTTTATATTAAATATCATGCAGCTCTCATGAAATACATACACAAAGTCTCATGCCACACCACATTTAAATCTATAGAAAACCATATGTATGACAATGGTTTCATAAGATTATATCACTAGTGATGGAGCCATATAAGTTTGTGTAATCGTACTCTATGTTGTTTGCACAATGACAAAATTGCCTAATGACATATTCCTCAGAACTTATCCCATTGTTCAGTGGCATGTGTCTGGCTATTATATAGTTTGCTTTCTTTTCTGAGGCATATCATTTCTGCATCACACATGTATTCTCATATTCTTAGCATCTTTTCTTCTTTTATTTTCTCCTCATTTCTCTATTTCATCCTATAGTAACACCAGCACAAATATTAGCCCCACTTTGTATTTATTTAGATTTTCATGAATTATGAGCACATCTTTAAACATCATTTTATTTAAATAGAGTAGTTGGGAACACATCATGGCAGATGAAGACACAAAGGCTCAGAGATGGTAAGAGTACTGATCAAACTGTCACTTATTTACCGTGAAGTCTGAGCTTCAGCTCAGTTTTTTGAAGAATCATCTAGTTCCTCTTCTCCTTCATCATGCTATTCAGTAGGAAACCCCCATTGTCCCTACTAATCTAAAGGCAGGGGACAATTTGAGTGCTTTCTTCTCATCTATCTACAGTTCCAACATATCACTTTTGACCAACCCAACCATGAAGACAAGCATGCCCCATGACCCATGGTTCACTGGGACAAATTCCTCACAGCACTGACACATGAGGTCTCAATTGGAACTAGCATATAGCATCTTTCCTCCAGCAGCCACAGCAAAAATAATCTGACCCACAGCAACTGGGTGAAGGCTCACCACAGGAAATGCTGCTTGTACTTTCACTGGACATCACCCTTTTTCTTACCTGTTAACAGCAACCCACCATAGCATATCGGAAGTGAAGAAAGTTTCCAGCACTTCTCCAATGCACAATCCTTTCCGATCTTCATCACCACCTTCATCATCCTCATTCATTACAAATGATATTTACTGAACAATAACAATGGCCAGTAATTATGCCAAGCACTACATATCCATTATCTCAGCAAATCTTATGTAGCCCAAAGAAGCTACCGTCAGGCTGTGAATAACTGAACCGTAGGGAGACCAAGAAATTGACCAAACATCATAGAGATAGTAAATTATGGAGCTAGACCTGAAATTTGGTCTTTCTAATGCACCCAGTATGTAGTATAATACCTCGCACAAGTAAACAACAACAATATACTTTCCCCTTCCTCATAAGTCTTCCCTTGGCTCTTATTGTAGAATGGATTTCTGTTTGAGATCAAATAACCAAATAGTATTTTGGTCTTTCCAGCCCTTAGATCCTATGAACAGAATCATGAGCCTTGCTCTGTCCCAGCTTAGGATGTAGCAAAAATGTTTGTAAATACATGAAGAGTAAGTGAGACCTAACATTGCCAGTGATGAGAATCATTCCAGAATTGTAGGTGAGAGAGTCCTGCTCTTATTTATTTTATTTTATTTTATTTTATTTTATTTTTAGTTGTAGATAGACACAATACCTTTATTTTATTTTTATGTGGTGCTGAGGATCAAACCTAGTGCCTCATGAGTGCCAGGCGAGTGCTCTATCACTGAGCCACAGGCCTAGTCCTGGGTCTTGCTTTTATTTTTAAAGAAACTTTATGCCCTACAATGAACTTAATGGAAACATTCCATGATAGTACTTGTCAATATGGTTCAGCACACTTTAGCAGAAAATTACTGAGCACTTGTCATGATCAAAAGGAAATTGGAAGAAGGTCAAGTGTTATCATTGCCCTGTACATTGATTCAATGCTCCAGGCTTTGGGTGATTTACTGTAAATTCATTTTTCCACACCATTGTTTTTTGAGGTTCAGATTGTTTGCTAGTGTGTGGCTTATAATTTAAGGCACATAAAAGAAAGTTCTTATTAAAAGAGAGAGAGAGAGAGAGAGAGAGAGAGAGACTTTCATAAGGAAATAAATACAGAACTAGCTATGTTGTTAAAAAGTTTAGGATTGAATAGTGTTTTTAGAGATTGGTTGCATTATAGTAGATAATAGCCAATAAAAGCATATGGATTTATCTAATGTCACATGAATATTTGTATGTAACAAGCACAACAAAGAAAAATCCTAAAAATATGAAAAAAAATTGTCTTACAATCTTGTTTGTTGTACATTTTGATACTCAAGACTTAAATGAGGCTGCAGTGAAGGCATCATTAGATAAATATTAAGTCTTCATTATTTTTCATTTTAAAAAGAAAAAAAAAATATGTCACTGACCAAAAAATTCAGGGTGCATAGTAGCTAGTTGGTAAACATTTAAATGAGTGCTTGGAGCGTGAGTGAAACTAATATTTGCAAACTGGACAATTCTCTGAACACAATTGTGATTTATTTCTATGCTGATGGAAAAAATACATATTATTTAAGATTAGATGAATATCAGATGCAAATGCTCCACCAAAGTGCTTAATGATTATTTTTCTAAATCCTATATTAGGAAATTTTAAAAAATTTATTTTCAATATACAAGTAAATTTGCTACTCTCTTTCTACTTCTACCAAGCTAGCCAATGAATTTTAGCAAGTCATTTCTACCTATACTCTTGCCAGGTTAGGCAGAGACATTATTCCATGTGTATCAATGAAGGCACTTAGCATTAAATGGTGATTCTGTTATGTATAAACATTCTCCAAACAGTGACAGACCTTTGATTTAGAATTCTGAGTTGTGGGACACTGTTTCTTATGGGAAAATCTGGGGATGCTCAATTTTCAACTACTGATTATAAGATATTGATCCTACCATATCTCAAGTCAATAATCCAACACAGCATGGGAGCAAGGTGCTTACAATGACTGGATGTCTCTTCACACAGACATATAGAGATAAGAATATCATTTATCCCTGTGCACAGCAGCTATCATACACTTCAGAAACATTAATACTCTTGCGTTGATCAGATGTTTAAAGAAAGATGTGGCAGGATCACAGATAAAAAGGTTTTTATCTATAATATAATACAGATTCATATAATGTTTTAGTTTGTATACAAGCTTCTGAAGAGGAAGTACTCTTGACATATTTGTTTTTCATATATCCTGGCATAGGCTCACAGCAGGCTTTTAGTACACATTCTTGCTGACTTGTTTCACTGTCTTGACTCCTGGGTAGCATAATAGCACACAAATAGAAAGTATCTGAGGTTATGACTGCTATATATACTGAGTGCCTTCTGGTTCATGGAAATGATCAGGAATGATATGGAGAATGAAAGTAGGTGTTTATGTGCATGTTTGCTTGTGTGTGTGTGTGTGTGTGTGTGTGTGTGCATGCACATGTGTGAGAGAGAGAGAGATGTTTTCCATCTGTGTTTCAGGAGTATATTTTCAGGAGCATATATTGTTAGCTATAGGAATTCATGAAAAGCATACCTAAAAGCATTTCTCCACCCATTTACTAATCAAATTCCCCTCAAACTTTTATAATTAAGAAATTAATATCTCACAGCATTTCACAATAAATATGTTAAATTTGGAAGCAAAACAAAATAAAAATTTCTTTAATTTTCATTATAGTATTCTGGAGATAAAAAGAGACCTCAAATATCATGTGTCCCAATTTCCACTACATCTGACCATATACAAAAATCAACTCAAAATGGAACAAGGACAAAAATGTAAATCTGAAACTATGGAGAGAATACTTCAAGGCAAAAAATTTTGGATAAGACCCCAAAATAACAGGAAACAAAGAAAAGCTAGACAAGTGGGATTATAACAAATAAGAAGCTTCTGAACAGTAAAGAAAACAATCAACTGAGTGTGGGAGGTCATCACATCATGTGACCAGCGTTTTCCCTTCCTGATTGGTTTGAGGCACTGTGGGTCACCCAGGTGATCTGATGCTTTTAAGTAACTGAAGGGTAGCCCCAATCTTGAGGATAGACATAAAGCAACTAAATGTGTCTTCATGCATAGGCATGCCTTCCTGCAGCCCCATGGGTCGAGCTACACTCACCTGTTCCTTTGTGATATTAACCCCTTGCCCTGTTTGGGATAGAATGTTCCATGGAAACGCCCTTTGTGTGTCCCCTTCTCTTACTCTGCCCTTGGGTGTGGCCTTCCTAGATGTCAGTCAACCTGCGGACAGCAGACATCAGGAAGCTAGACTCAGCCCCTTGAAACCTGACCCCTTGCCTCATTTTGAAGGGCTTCTCCTCAATAAAAAGGGTCAGCACGCACTCTCTCTCTTGTTATCTTTTTCTGCAGACCCTTAAGGTAAGAGGAGCTGTCACAGCACCCCCAAAGAAAAAGGTATCTCTGCCTCTTGTGTGGTTATTTCATGCAGCCCAGTTCCCCTGGAGTGACTCCTGAGTGTTTAAGTCGAGAGCAATACGACAGCTGAGTCAAGAGTCAACCTACAGAATGGAAGAAGATTTATATCAACTATTCATCTGGCAAGGAGTTAATTATCCAGAATTTATAAAGAACTCAAACAGTTCAATAGCAAAAAACAAAATAATCAAATTTAAAAATAAGCAAGTGAGCCAGGTGCAGAGGCACATGCCTGTAATCCCAGTGACTTGGGAGGCTGAGGCAGGAGGATTGCAAATTTGAGGCCATCCATAGCAATTTATCAAGGCCCTAAACAACTTAGCGAGACCCTGTCTCAAATAAAAAGTGAAAAATGGCTAGGAAGTGGCTCAGAGGGTGAATAATGGGATCAAAATACATTTGGAGGAGGGGAACTAGTTCTAAAGTTCTGGAGCACAATAGGGCAACTACAGTCTACAACCATTGATTATGTACCTCAAAATAACCAAAGAAGAGTTTGAAGATTCCCAAAAACATAGAAATGATAATATTTGATTCCCAGAGGCTAGGGAGACTGAGATAGGAGGATTGCAAATTCAAGGCCAACCTCAGCAACTTAGTGAGACCCTGTCTAAAAATTAGAAAAATAAAAGGGTTTGGATGTAGCTCAGTAGTAAATTGCCCCTGGGTAAAATCCCTAGCACCTGCTCCTTACTGCCCCTTCAAAAAAGAGAGACAGAAATGACAATATTTGAGATGATGAAAATTCTAATTACCTCAATTTGATTAATTCTATACCATGCATATGATGTGTATTGATTAAATCATGGTAATTAGCATTTCCATCATCTCAAATATTGTCATTTCTCTCTCTTTTTTTGGGGGGGTGCCACAAGCACAAATATTATATGTCAAAAAATAATTTTGCTTTTTGGAGACTGTGTATTTCCATGTGAACTTTAGAAATGTTCTCTAGTTTTGAAAAAAAAGAGCCCTTGTTATTTTGATAGGGATTGCATTGTATTGTAGATCACTTCAGTAATGTGGAATTTTATAGGATATTTTTCATTTATTTGGGTTAGCTTTAATTTTCTTCATGAATGTTTTATTATTTTCAGTATATGTCTTTCACCTTAAGTTATTTCTAAGTATTTTACTCCTTTTGATGCCACTTAAATTGTACTGTCCTTCTAATTTTTTAGATAATTTCTACCTACATAGAAATACAACTCATTTTTATGTGCTAATTTTGCATTACATAACTTTATTGAAATCATTTATTGTAATTCTTTTCTTGGAAGAACTTAGGATTTTCTATATATGAGATAATGTCATTTACAAAAAGGGACAATTTTGTTCTTTTCTTTTGTTCTTTTTTTTTTTTTTTTTTTTTTTTTTTTTTTT
>NW_026000249.1:24967078-24973855 GCF_001458135.2 Marmota marmota marmota
TTTTTTTTTTTTTTTTTTTTTTTTTTTTTTTTTTTTGCTACTGAGGATTGAACGCAGGGGCTCTGGACCAATGAGCCACATCTCCAGCCCTATTTTGTATTTTATTTAGAGCCAGGGTCTCACTAAGTTGCTGAGGCTGGTTTTGAACTTGCAGTCCTCCTGCCTCAGCCTCCTGAGCTGCTGGGATTATAGGTGTGTGCCTTTGCACCCAGCATTGACTAGTACTTTCAAGATAAGGAGTGCTAGTAGGCATTCTTGCTTTGTTCTGAATTTTAGATAAAAAGCTTTTAGTTTTTTATCATCATGTATGATATTAGCTCTGAGTTTTCCACACGTGGCTTTTATTGCATTGAAGTAATTTCCTTCTCTTTCAAACTTGTTGAGATCTTATTTTGCCAAATGCTTTTTCTGTATGTATGAAAATGATGGGGCAATTATTCATTCAGTCTGTTGATATGCTGAGTCACATTGATTGATTCACAAATGTTAATATTCTTTCATACCAAGGATAAATTCCATTATCCCATTTGATCATAGTATACAATCCTTTTGATATGCTATTGAATCAGGTTTGCTGATAGTTTTGAGGGGCTTTTACATCTATGTTCATGAGGGATATTGGTTTGTAGTCTTCATGTCTTGTGTTGTTTTTGACCTTGGTATCAGGGTAATGCTGGCCTCATAAAATGAGTTTGGAAGCTCTCCCTTTTCTTGTATTTATTTTATCTTATTCTATTTTATGGAATATTATGAGAAGAATTGGTATTAACTTTTAAAAAAATGTTTTGTAGTTGTAGATGAATAACATGCCTTTATTTTATTCATTTACTTTTATGTGGTGCTGAGGATTAAACCCAGGGCCTCACGCATTCTAGGCAAGTGCTCTGCCATTGAGCTACAGCCCCAGCCCTTAACTTTTTTTTAATGTTTGGTAAAACTCACCTGTAAAGTTACCTGATTCTGGGCTTTTCTTTATGGGGACAAAAGTGACATAGTTTTGGCAATAAAGAAGGGTCCTGGTGACATGGTCTGGAAACAGTAGTTCCCTTAAGAGACTATAATTAACTCTATCTGGGGGAGGTTCTGTTATACCAGGTCCCATTTTCCTGAAGTTTGTCTTCTTTGATAAGATTCCCCATGATTTTAAAAAAAGAGCTCCCTTGAGAAATTATAACTATCTACATCTTAGGGAAGATTAGACATTATGATTCTCATTCTCCAGAAGCTTGCCTCTCCTGACAATGTTCCTTATGTTTCTAGTTTTATGATTCATGGATTCTATACTTAATATCTGCCTATCATTGTCCTTTCTCCTACCTACCTGTTCATGGCTGACTAACCTAACAGTGTACATATTAAACATTGCTGATTGGCATTATAAAAGCAGTCCAGTAACAGTTCATTTTCCACCTTTTGATTCTTGTTGGTGTTAACAACATCAAAATTCAGGAACCATCTATTAAGCACCCTTGAGATAATGCCAATCTATTACACACTCCACAGAAGTTAATACTGACTTTAACCACTTGTGAGAGTAATTTACAGTTTTAAAGTGCACAATTGTAAAACCTGTGAAACAGTTATTCTGATTGTGCTTTTTGTTATCATTTTATGAGATCACCTTACTCTGTTGGTGTCATTGATTCTCCACTAAGGAAAACCACGGTTGCAGTATAGACACAGGAAACCATGAATCAGCCTTGGACATTGGGAAGTTTCCTTGTGCAGAAACAAGTCTGTTAACTCTCAGAGCCAGGTTAAACAGAGAGGCACATAATAGACAATGATGGTGGCAGCCCTTGGGAACACGAAAACTGGGAGAAGGTAGAGGCAGGGTACCAGGGATCTGACAGTTCATGGTGTTGAGACCAGGGCAAAAGGACAGTAAGTATAGTTAATGAATGATTGGATCAGGAAGAAGGTGCTGATTCAAAAGGAAATAAAATGCTAATACCTCCAGAATACTTCCACCTCCTCACCTATTGCCATGGTCACCTGCCTCCAGGGAATTGTTCCTCCCAAAAATGAATTGTTAGTGAGTACCCCCTTGGTAGCTCTTTCCCACCCTTGGTCACTCTACCTTTGGGGAAGGATGGGAGGAGGGGACATGAAAAGAAAGAAACCTAAAATCTATAAAAGTGGTAAGATAACTTAGGTCTCCAAAGTTCAGAACACATGTTTTAGGAGTGTGCCAAGTGATCTTATGGGGTGCTGGAGAAAATATTCAATCTTTCAGTAACAATGTTCTATGTAAAAATGAAAAACAATCTGATTGATATCTGATTTTCACACTTGGTTTGCTTGCCAGATATTTAATTGTTACATCATATACTAAGGAAATCCTGGGCCTGTCCACAGCAGTAACTTTACTAGTTTATTTACTTTCAACATATTTTAACAGATTATGGATTTAAATATATTCATATATGTGACTGTAAGAATGGCTTTAGCCTAAGCAACTCCATTTTAAAATAAACCTGCAGTCTCACCAGGCACAAGCTGACAGAGCCCTCCAATGTGTCATCAGGCATAGCCTGATAAAACACATCACTTTCCACAACCCTGATAAGAGTCAGAGTGAAGTCACTTGATATAAACATGTCATTTGCCTTAACTCTGATAAGAGTCAGAAGGGTAATATCAGGGCAGAAACCACCAGACGTCCACCAGACGTCCTGACTCTAAGATGTCACTAAGAAACCTGGTAACAGCTCATAGGGACCAAAAGGACACACAGGAGCTCCCAAAATTTAGTATAAATAATAGAGCAAATTAACAGACATTCAAGCCAGCCGATGCCGCAGTCTGGCTGGGCACAATTCAGGAGCCACTTGTCAAAAGAAACGAACTTTATTTTTAGAACACACATACACCACACCACACAGCTCCTGAGGAAAAACCCTCAGAGCCCAACTGCCACCACCTGCTTCCCACAAGCCTCTCCACCTCCCCCACTCCTCCTGCTCTTGAGGCCGATTGGCTGGGTTGTGTGGGCGGAGCCAAAAAAAGTCCCCCAATGAGCAGCTCCGTGGTCTGAAAGGGCGGGGAAACAGCCCAATGAGCATCACCACAGAGGAGCCAATCAGCTAGAAGTTGCTGGGGCCGCTGTGAGCCAATCATCAGCTGGCAGCTGGAAGTTTGCTGGCAGCTGGAAGTTTGCTGGGGCCCCTTCAGCCATGGCTCTCAACAAACAGACATTCAAGCCAGCCGACACTGATGACCACATGCTGGAGAGCCTGTTGAGGACCTGGACTGACATCCCAACTCTTCTCATCATCTGCCTGATCCTATGCATCATCCTCACCATTCTCAAACTCTGCAGCAGCCTCCTGACCCTGGTGAGAACAGTGACTTCTCCTTACGACCCCAGGAGAAGCCTCCATCGGTTCCTGACCTAATCGCTGCAGTCCGAGTGTGTGTGCATCTGCTGGACTTAAAACCTAAGACTTAAGACTTTAAACCTACCACTTAAGCTTAGCATGCAGAAGGAATATCTGTAATAGGTCTGTCACGATTAAGTATGTTTGCAGTGCTTAGAGTTAACTTAGAACTGTTTGTTTTGAATTGATTATGTGTATTGCAGTGCCCAGCATTAAGGGTTGGTCAGAGTCTTCAAAATATTATATATTGGGATTAGGAATGGCATAATATCTTCTGTTTTCCACTGTGGCTCACTGATCAACTCCTGACAAGGCACCAAAAAAGTAGTTATTAGATATATCAATTTTTTTCTTTTAAAAAATGATTGTTTTTAGTCTGCTAACTTTGTGGGGGACTACCAGTGACTGTCAGTAATTGCTACCTCAAAGGCACTAAAAGATAAACACACCTGTAATCTATTTGTGACTTTAATATTGTGGGGTTTTGCAAAGAATAAGAAAGTAGTTGTTGAAAATAACTTGTCATATGTAGAAAGTATTATAAAAAGAGGAGTTTTCTGTTTGCTTCCATTTCTAGGTGGCTTTGCTGTGGAGAAAGATATGTGTCACATATAAAACTCTGTAATCTGGTCACTTTAAAGACTAGACTCCAATTTTCTAATATTTAAAAATTACCCAAAAGAAAAGTTTCAGTGAAACATCAATGTCTTTGATAATCTCTTAAAATTTCGAGACCCTTTGGTAAGTTTGCAAACAAATTCCCTCATCAGAGAAGATGGAAATTTTCTTGCCAAATTTCAATAAAATCCTTTCAATATTTAATAGTTATGATTACAAAATGAGTTCCTTCATTAAATAAGTGCAGCCAATGACATTCTTCTTCCATAAGAATTGACTTGTCTTTTCAGCTATGATAGCTACAAAAACCAAGAATCAAAATGAACCGAACATAGAACCATAACCTTGAATACTGCACCATTAAGGGAATACCAAAGGTTAAGAAATAAAGCACATTCAAGTCATACTGCTCACACTGTTAATACAGAAAATAAAAATATTTTAAGGTATTATTTTATCTTTAAGCTATGGTATTTATTCATTATGTATACATATTATATTTGTATTACCTGTATATCCCACATATATATTGTAGGTTCTTCTAAGTCTCTTCTACTATATCCTTCCTTTTACACTTCTGTGATGGACATTAAATGTATAGTTTTTCCAGATACTGCTAATTCCTCTGCTTCTGTTTTTTATGGTTGTCACTTTAAAGAGAGAGAGAGAGAGAGAGAGAGAGAGAGAGAGAGAGAGTCTTATTTGGAGTCTGAAACGTGAAGCCAACTCAGTTTCTTGGATCTGTATTAAATACTACCTGGCCTGGGCTGGGGCTGTGGCTCAGTGGTAGAATCTTGCCCAGCATGTGCAAGGCCCTGGGTTCAATCCTCAGCACCACATAAAAAATAAATAAATAAAATACAGGTATTGTGTTCAACTACAATTATACACATACACACACACACACACACACACACATTTTAAAATAAATAAATAAACATTACCTGGACTGAGCATGTTTTACTATCTCTTTGTTAAATAATACTGATAAATAATATTGAAAATTTTGCAGAGGAGACCTATCTGCAGAGCGTAAGCCAGGCAGATGTGATGATCCCTGCCCTGGATTCTTATGATCTTGCTTGAGAGAATTCCTGGCAAGTTTTGAAACTTAGTAAAAGAATAACAAAGTTTATTAGAAGGGATAGAAAAAGGGGAAGGGGACACTCTCAAGGGAGAGAGTGGGTCCTCTCAGAGAAGAGAAGGATGGCACGCTCCTCCCCCCCCTCTAATTTTATTGGGGGTCCCAGGGAAGTTTGTAGTGTTCTCTTGACTTTTGACTGACAACAGGATGACATCAGACTTTTAAGTCCCCAGTGCTCATGCTAAAGTTCCAAGGCAACTCTAAGTCTCTTTGGCCCATGCTGACCAGTTCAATCTGGAACTTGCTCTTATAGATTTTATGATTATGGGGAATTATCCTTATTTCCCTGAGTTCTGGAATCTGGTCTGATTAAGGGTCACAATGTCCCCCACTTCAGGAAAACTTTGCAGGGTGGAACTTTTAGGGTCTCCATTCCTCTCACAGATAACAGGTTGTGTGCTGAGGAGTATAACATGTTCTATTGACAAACCAGGCACGGCTGCAGGTAAATTGCACTTTAAAAGAAAATCTATGGGAGTCAGCATGGTAAATCCAGTTTATAGAATTATCCCCTTATAACCTCATGTTCCCACCACTCATGTCTATTTGTTACCTATTGAGAACAAACAAAAATAATTCAGCTACTTGATCCACAAAATGTTTTGTACTACAAAATAAGACTGAACCAACAAAAATAGTTGCTTTTCAAAACTAATAGCTTGCTCATCAAGGTTTCACTTTAGAACTCTTCCCTCTTTGTGCCCCTAATCCAAAGATTTTTCTGTCATAAACTCTGACCAATCCCCAAGAGCATCTTATCTTAGCAAGATCTATCTTTATGTCACTAAATTCCTGTGAATACTGACCTCTGACTTTTTCAATTCTGAGGGCCTATTCAGGCTCAATTTCCCCCTTAAGACAGTGAATCTAATCAACTTTGCTTTGCTTGGTCCACTGGTTGTGTTTTGCTTGATAAACAGATGTTTTGGATGGTGTCTAAGAGTTCACTTTGGGCAGTGTTTGGCCCCCTGGGCTGCAAATGTCCTGAGCATATTGTTTATCAGTCCCAAAGAAAGAACTGGGAGGACTCAAAGGAGAGGTTTTGGACATACATACTCATAATGGAGGACTGCACTGTGCCTATAAGCAGGGGGAGTATATAGGATTGGTTGCATGACCAATATGGAGTGCTACAGATGTTTTATGAGTACGTTCTTTTATTTTACAACCAAGTTTATTCTGTTTTGATCCTCAACTAAAGATCTGAGATAAAGGAGTGACCATTTTCCCCTTCCATTTCCTTCATTATCACCTTCTTTAGAGTCCTTCTTACCTAACTGGTTAGTGTTCACCCCAACAAGGCAGTGCCCTTACATGCTTGGGTGGTTATCTTGGGCAAGAGTCAAGGTGGCTACAGGCCTTTGTTTCTTGCTTTTCATTCTTGAAAAACACATCCTCTCCTGCCAACAAATTCTGGGTGATTGCAGTATTGTCACATTTCCTTTGTTTTTCCGTATAACATCTCACTTGTCTTTGTGATTTCTAGTCAGTGGTGAGAGTCCAGGTCACTGTGATTCACAAGCCTTAAAAAACACGAATCATAGTCTTACTGAGTACATTAAAACTCTTCTCTTTCAGCTTAAGATGGGATTCAACCAGCCTCACCTCTCCACCTTGACATTGTCTCTTATACAC
>NW_026000249.1:24977420-24983400 GCF_001458135.2 Marmota marmota marmota
CTTCCATCCTCCGGTTTCATGCACGTTGGACCTTTGCTGTGGTCCGTCAGGTTGCCGAGGCTCTGAAAGCCATGGTTGAACCCGAGTGACACACAGCTGGCCGCCTTGCCCACGCAAGGTGTGCCCTCAGGACACTCACAGTATTGAGCACTGTCACCGCTGTCACCGCTGTCACCGCTGTCCGCTTCCAGATGCACATTTTCCTTGAGTCTTATGTCCCTCTGTTCTTCAGGGTGGATATTTGCTATTAATTGGTCTTGGAATTTGTCTTGTCTTTCTTCTCCCATCACCAATATGCCATCAGACTCACACAGTGAATTGTCAGTCTCAGAGATTGCCTTTTAGGGTTTTAACATTCACAGTCTGTCCACTTCTATCGTTCCTACTTCCCTGCTGAGTTTCCTCTTTGTTCATTCATCTAGAGAGCTAATTTCAGCCGGGAGCTGTGGTGCGTGCCCTGTAATCCCAGGGTCTTGGGAGACTGAGGCAGGGGGATCGCAAGTTCGGGGCCAACCTCAGCAACTTAGCAAGACCCTGTCTCAAAAAATAAAACGGGCTGGGGATGTGGCTCAATGGCTAAGCACCCCTTGGTTAAATCCCCCCAGTGCCAAAAGAAAAAAGAAAAATTAATTTCTGAATATATTCGTAAAAGCTGCTTCAAAGTCCTTATCTGATAATTCCCATATCTGAATATCTGGGTCACCCCTGAATCAGCCTCCATTCTTCTTCCTCCTTTTCCTTTTTTTTTTTTTTTAATGGTACTGGGGATTGAATGGAGAGGCACTTTACCACTGGGATACATCTCCAGCCCTTTTAATTTTTTATTTTGAAACATGTTCTCACTAACTTGCGATCCTCCTGCCTCTGTCTCTCAAATTTCTGGGATTACAGGGGTGTGCCACTGTGCATGTAATGCCAGATTCATGGGACCTCAATAGACCTCCAGGAGCCAAATCTGATGCAATCACACAAGAGTCTTTATTGCAAGCTCAAGTCTGGACTCAAACCATTCCTGACACAGGGGTCCCAGGGAGTGAGTCCCCGTCCTTTGTTCAGTGGGATTTTATAGGTTTTGGGGGAATACTCTATGCATCACAACATCACACAGCAAATCATCACACACCACAGGAAAATCAAACAACAACTCTTACATTGATTAGCACATTCACTGGCAGGAACAAGTTGGGTAGGGGTGATTGGTTAGTACAAGAGGGGAATTCCTTCGAACTGATTGGTTTACGCCACGAGGGGTGTATGTGCTGAACTACATGGTTTCCCAACATGTTATCAACCACCATAAACTACTGGGGGGTTATCTGGCATCCCAGGTATTTCCCTGTCTCATGCTGATTGGAGGTTGCTATAGGTCCTCACCTAGCCTGACTGAGTCAGGGACACCTGGCAGCCCACAGATCTCTCCTATTATTTGTAGACAAACAACTCAGCAGGGTGGGTATGTGCCTAGGAGTGCTCTGTGGGTTTTTCCAAGGACAAGAGTCTCACCCCCTTCCTTGGACAGGCTTTGCTCTGAGGTAGAAGCTGGTTTCTCAAAAATGGAGTCACATCAGCTTCTCATGCACAACCAATGTTTTGATGGATTTTAAAAGAACTTAAGAGGTGAGGAGATGGTCTAATCATTGAGAATGTAACAGAGCAATTCAATGAGGCATTTTTTTTAATGGAAGTATTCCCTCTAAAAAATATTTTTTCTTAAAGCCAGTTTTTCCTTCCCACCCAACCATTCCCTTAATTCATTCCTCCATCTTTAACATTTTTGTTCAGGGTATTCTAAATTCTAAAGAAAGCCCTCTGCAATGCTTCTCCTCTCCTCTCAGTTCACAAGGTAGCATGTTAATCTAAAAATAAGACATGGATGCTGGTCTCAGGAGATTGAGGTCCCCGGTAGATGTGATAAAGAGGCAATGGAGACTAGGAGACAACGAAGGCCATGATGTCTTATAAGAGAGAAAATACTGAGAAATTTCTGCCTTTATTCCTACTACACCCCTTTTCCCTCCCATAAAAACTTTCTTCAGAGCCAGGCAAGGTGGTACATGCCTAGAATCCCAGGTACTTAGGAGGCTGAGGCAGGAGGATTACAAGTTTGAGACCAGCCTGAGCAATTTAGCAAGAACCTGTCTCAAAATTAAAGGTGCTCAATGATAAATGTCCCTAGATTCAGTCCTCAGTATTACCCAAGAAAAGCTTTCCACACCCATGACTCACTCCCCCTAAACCATGGATGTTTTTTTCCTTTCCAACATGTCTCCTGGGTGAAGCACCACAAATGGTAAAGTTTTTCCTCCTCAGGAAGACAGGGACCCTTCCTGAATAAAACATATTAGGCAGTAGTTATTGATGAGCAGAATGCAAACCAGTAACATGGCAGGGGCAGGTCTTGGGTTTTCTTCAAATGGCTTTTAAGGTTAATGAATACTCAAGTTACTTATAGAAAAATATCAGATGCACTAACCCTGAGAATAAACACATGGAAACAATGGGAATCAATTAAGAAATATGTCAAGAAGGAAACAGAGGGGGCTAACTCCTGACAGGGTCTACTGAGGTTATTGTAAAGTTAGGATTTAAGGCCAGAGGTTGCTCAAGGTATTTCAGAAGGAAATATTCTTTAGTAGCACAGGTGCACTAAAATGAAGCCTGCTCAGTCATTGACCCTGGCACCCTCATTAACATAGGATTGACTTGTCACTGAAGACCCCCGGAATGAGATAGTCACCACAGCAGTTCCAGAGAGGATCAACTTATGATAAAAAACTCCGTGTTCTGACATAAAGAAGGAGCTAAACATCTGACTGGTAAAGACTACGGAAGATGGATCCTAATTCTTCTGGCAAACATCAAACAGTAATAAATTTGGAAGTAGCATTGTTTTCTTTGTTGGTCTCTGCTTAGAGATGACCTATTCTGTCTCTGGACACTGTTCTCTACTTGAGCCTTACTTAAATTCTCTAGCTTGACTTTTTGTGTCTGACTTTAAATTTTCTTTCATCAGGACACAAGAACCCAAGTTTGGAGCTCAGTCTCCCTACTCTCCTGTGACAAAACATACCAATTCTTTTCTTTGTTTGTTTCTGTATCTACTGCTATATGCCATGTTTGGGAAATTTTCTTTGAGGCAGTATCCAAACTGATAGTTAAAACTTTGCTGAAGTTGAAAAAAATAGGATTATAAAAAAAATCCTAATCTACACAAAAATATACTTTGTTATTCTGTATGTTTTGCATACAGAATACAATTTCCAATGCTTTCCTTGTCAAAAACTATTTGTCATTTTTCTGTTTATTTAGGTAATATGCAAATTTTGGAGAGCATGTAAGTTCCAGTCATTTTTTGCAGTATTTTTTTTGGATAAACTTGAAGTGTATATGAACAGGGGGTCCCAATGCCAAGCAGGTGTCCAGGAAGAACTGACTCTCTTTCAAAGTCTCTTGCAAACAACTGTGAAAGTCAGTCACCTGCATAGCACATTCCATGTTTATAAATTAATGTGTCGAGACAAGCTGTTTGAGGCACCACAATCATTAGGGGCTAATGAATCAGTGTCTCTAGTTCAATGATATGAACAAAAAAATAAAAAGAAAACCAATGGAAAAAGACTATTTTCTTAGCCTACTTACCAAACTAGGGGGAAAATATACTTGTTTCTGAACTTTAAAAATATTTCACAATGGTTTTATTTATAAATGACTGCAGATTGTTTCAGAAGTAACTTACCATATTTAAAGTTGAGAAATGAAATTTTTTACTCCAGCTAAGCAACATGTGTGGTTACCATAAAATGAAAATCTTGACAAAAATATCAACCTAAGACTAACATGTACTGTCTAAAATAAATGTCCTGCTTTGTTTGAAACAATAACTTTCCTAGTAGTGATATATAATTTGAGGTATCATCCAGTTAGGTAATCTAGTCAGTCATGAACAAGAAGGTAAAGGGAGGGACAATAACATGGAGAGGACATTAGACATACCCCTTAAGAAAATTCATTAGTCATAAAACTAAAACCACAGGTAGGGAACCCTATCAAAGGTAGGCAAGAACAAAAAAAAATCTGTTATCAGGTACCCTTACTACCTGCCAGGGAAGGAAGGAAGCTAAGCCATAACTAAGCAGGACACATGATGGGCCCTTCCTTATCCCAGTCCCACCCCATCTCAATTAGCAGAACTGATGTGAGCTTAAGGATCTCTTTTTCATCCTGCCCCTTATCAGAGGAGCTAACTTCCCCAAAGTCTAAACAGTAAGATCCTGTTTTTCAAAAAGATTGCCCAACCATCCCAAGGAGCATGCATAGACAGACACTCCCACGTTTGACCCATAGTAACCTAGAAGGGAGAATCCTCTACATAAGACCTCATACATACTTCTTGCATCTCATGCACTAATGCAAAACCTAGGAAAATCATTTAGTACATGCGCAATAAACATTAAGGTCAAGGTACGGGAATTTGTCAATCACCCCTAGTTTAGCATAAACTACTCCTAGCAAAAAAGTCTGCCACCGGTGAACAAAGAACTCATAGGGCATATAAACCCAAAACTCCTCTGAGGCAGTGGGCAGATTGTCAGTGTCATGGTCATGTTCCTGCTGCAAGGGTGAGGCATATCTTCTTCCAATAAACTGTTTTAATTGCTTTCCTTTGTCTTTGTGAATGCTTCTCACTAGCTGTCACATAGTTCCCATGAAAATAATGATTTCTGCCCCAGAGATGTTCAGCATGAGGAGGATGGAAAGACTTCATTGTTTCAAAAGTTTCATCTCCAAAAGGCTCTGGGAGGAAGAGAGTTTTTGAGATAAGACCCAAAGGAATTTCACAGGGTTTGACTCCTTCCCAGTCCAGGGAGCCTTCCTTATCACATCAAAAGGGAGCTAAACTTCGTGGGACAAGATTCTGCATCTTTCCAAATTTCAAAACTACCAAATTCAGTCCAATTTCAAGTCCTTAAATGCCCCAACTCTGAAGGGAACGTGTCAACTGTCCAGAGGTGGCCATTCAGTCTGTCCAGTACATCTAAATACTCCATATTCCTAATAAACTTCTCCTTAATACTCTGTGTGACCTACTCAAAATTCTTTCTGCAAAATCCCAAATAATTGGGGGTCTTTTGAATCCTGCATGGCTCTGGCTCTGTGGTTGACCTTGCAGCGACTTTTGGAGGCCCACTGCTTTGGGGGTGTGATTCCATGAATGTGGGAGGAGCCTATTACCATTTACGTCTTTCCTAGTGGGAACAGATTGAGTGGTTTCCTGATAGTGGAAAATAAATGCCAAGAATCATGAAGATTCTTTAAATGAATCTTAAAACATTAAAGCAGTTAAGCCATTTGTCTTTCCTTCCCACAAGGGCAATAAAATTTTCATGTAGTCTAAATTATTTTCACTTTCCTAACCAGTTTCTAGATTGCTTAAACCTGAAGATAATTTCAATGTTACCCTATAAGGGTTTGACAGTGGTGCCTTCATCTTCTGAATGTAGCCTTCATTGCTCTAAGCTTTATTTAAAAAAAAAAAAATTTCCCTCTCTTCTCCCCTCTCCCCATCCCTAAGGAGATTAGGGAGACAGTGTTATCTTTTCTTTCCCTAGTTAACTGCCCTTGAACACATCCATTAACAGGAAGGAGATGCCTGCTGAGAATCTGGGAAGTGAATATCTCCCAAATTATCAAGTGAATCCTAAAATGGCTTTAGGGTGCCCTGGGACCCCCTACTGGAATGTAACCCTTGAAAAATTCCTTTAAACCCCACCACCACCACCTCCTGATGGAGAGAGTCACAGCCTTTAGGGCAGGAGTCTCCTGTGTTTCTCCTTTGCTAGGAAAGCAATAAACCTTCTTTTTCCTTTTTCTCAAAACCATGCCCTCATTATTAAATTTGGCACTGGGATCAGGGATCCAGCTTTCAGCTACAAGGGCCATAGAAACTGAGTGCCTCTGATTCTTTTTTTTTTTTTTTTTT
>NW_026000249.1:24984316-24991103 GCF_001458135.2 Marmota marmota marmota
ATATATATATATATATATATATATATACACACACATATATTTCTGTGAAGTGTGATATCTGACTTGAGTGTTACAGATATTAGAAATTAAGATTGAAATAAAAGAACCTGTGATTGCTCAGCTTATGACAGCCACAAGTATTTAGTGAACTGCTACTGACCAATGTGGTGCAGCCTATGGATTCATTGTGGAAAAACACAAATGTGTTTGGCCTCTAGTCTATGTTAACAACACAGCTTACTCACTACAATTGGTGGAGCCACCAGGATTCCATTTATTAAAGAAGGAATCCAATAAGTAACCAGACTATAGGCAAAATAATTGGAAATCTACAACATTTTTCAAACAAAGTGAGTCATTGGCAATATAGATAAAATTCAGCACCCATAACAAAGATTCATGAACAGAGACTTAACGCTTGTTCTGCCAATCCAAGGCCTGGCTTGTGCCATGCTGCAAACTGTTGGGGACGAAACCCAACTTGGGTGCTAGATGGAAGGCACTCTTCTGATACATGGAGATCAAGGGTCAATGTTAGGAAAAGTGGAAAGGCAGATTGCCTACACTGTGTGGGGTCTCATCTCATGAGGAATTGGTTAGCAAAAGAAATATACAAACCAGGAGAGAGGAGGGAAGAAAATCTCACATCACACATTTATGATTATTCCTCTGTAAGGTGGACTATGGAGTTATACTCTACTAAGAAATTATTTGAGTGGACAAGAAAATTAACTAAGAAACATGTTAGCTCTGGGATGAAAGATAAGGGTCAGAATACAAAAGGAAATGCCCTAAAATGATGCTCACCTCCAGGGATCCATGGTACCCCACAGAGCAGGAGGTCAGAAGAAAATTTTCAATAGCAGTCCCAGAAGATACAAAATTATATTTAAAGGATCCTAATAATGTGAACCCATTAATACATAGAGCACCAAGAGAAGAAGTTCCTGCAATTTTTTTTAAACCTCATCAAGACATCCGCTTGATGCAGGTTGAAATATTTTATATATGTCAGTTAAGTCTAAGTTATTGATTGTAATATTGAGTTCTATAGTTCCTTTATTCAACTTTTGTTTGAAAGATCTATACAGTGATGAGAGAGGTGTGTTAAAGTCACCCAAGGTTATTGTGTTGTGGTTAATTTGACTCTTGAACTTGACAAGAGTTTGATTGACGAACATAGCTGCACCATTGTTTGGGGCATATGTTTATGATTGTTATGTCTTCTTGGTGTATGGTTCCCTTGAGCAGTGTGTAATGTCCATCTTTATCCATTTTGATTAACCTTGGCTTGAAGTTTACTTTATTTGGTATGAGTATGGAAACCCCTGCTTGCTTCTGCAGTCCATGTGAGTGCTATGATTTTTCCCAACCTTTCACCTTCAGCCTGTATATGTCTTTTCCTATCAGATGAATCTCCTGGAGGCAGCATATTGTGGGGTCTTTTTTAAAATCCAATTTGCTACCTCATGTCTTTTGATTGGTGAGTTTAAGCCATTAACAGTTAGGGTCACTATTGAGATAGGGTTTGTATTTTTAGCCATATTTGTTTATTTTTGTTATTTTACTTGAATTAGTTTTCCTCTTTGATTAGTTTTTCCATTATTGTACTACCTCCCTCTGCTGATTTCCATTGCTGTTTTTCATTTCCTCTTCATGAAATATTTTGCCAAGGATGTTTTGTCGTGCAAGTTTTCTAGCTATAAATTCTTTTAACTTTTGTTTATCTTGAAAGGTTTTTTATTTCATCTTCAAATCTAAAGCTTAATTTTTCTAGATACAAGATTCTTGGTTGGCACCCATTTTCTTTCAGAGCTTGATATATGTTGTTCCAGGACCTTCTAGCTTTCAGGGTCTGTGTTGAAAAATCTGCCATTATCCTAATTGGTTTTCCCCTAAATGTAATATGCTTCCTTTCTCTTGTGGCTTATTCTCTCCTTATTCTGTATGTTGGGCATTTTCATTATAATGTGGCTTGGTGTGGATCTGTTGTGATTTTGTACATTTGGCATCCTGTAGGTTTCTTGAATTTGGATTTCCAATTCATTCTTCATGTTTAGAAAGTTTTCAGATATTATTTCATTGCATAGATTGCTCATTCCTTTGGTTTGGACCTCTATGCCTTCCTCTATCCTAATAACTCTTAAATTTGGTCTTTTTATGCTATCCCATATTTCTTGAATGTTCTGCTCATGGTTTCTTATCATTATCAATGTGTGGTCTATGTTCTTTTAAAGATTATATATTTTGTCTTCATTGTCTGATGTCTAACTTCTAAGTGTTCCACTCTGTTGGTCATGATTTCATTTGAGCTTTTAGTTTGGTTTATTATTTCTTTCATTTCAAAGATTTCTGTTTGGTTTCTTTTTTAGCACCTCTGTCTCCCTGTTGAGGTGATCTTTTGCTTCCTGTATTTGTTTATGTAGCTCCCTGTCAAAGTGATCTTTCACTGCCTGTATTTGCTCTCTTATATCTTCCTTGAGTTCACAGAACATTTTAACCATGTACATCCTAAATTCCTTCTCTGTCATTTTTTCTGCTGTGATTGCGAATGATTCTAACGATGTGGTGTCTTCTTTTGTTTGGGGCACTTTCTTCCCTTGTCTTTTCATGTTGCTCATGTGTCTTCCTTTCCAGCTCTGTGGGTCTAGACTACTATTGTTTTTACCCTATAGGTTTGTAGTGCTCTTGTAGGGTTCCAAGACCTCTCCTTTGTGGGGAAGGACAATGTTAACAGATCCCAATATCAACAATATATCACCTATGAACAATTTGTTGTTATTAAGATGTTTACAGTTTAGTCTCAATGTACAAAAATGTTGGATTCAATTATTATCTAAAATATAATCAGTAGTTTTGTAAAAAGATTTAGTTTCTGACAGTGGACAATGAACTGGGGGTGGGGCATAGGATGATATGCTGAGAAGGTAGGATGTGAGGTTATAGAGAATATATTTCAGGAAGTGTGAAGGAGAAATCTAATGAAGAGGATTAGTAGCAAGAGAATAGACAGGAAGTAATTTAGGGTAGGCAAGTATGTGGGATGACAGTAGAGTACATATAACAAACACACATATGTATTTAGAAAAATACAGATGTTAAAATAGTAAAATTTGGAGGGGGAAGAATAATGAAAGAATAAAAAGGAAAAAAAGGTATATATAACATCTCTATATTATATTATTCAGATGACTCAGTCCTCAAAGTCCTATTTCATGCAAAGTTCTTGGTTTCACATATGTTGGGGATGTGAGGGCCAGAGGATAGAGGGGTAGAAGAGAAAAAACAAACAAAAAACTCGAAGGAAGAAGCCAGGTTGTAGCTAGTTTTAGAGATCCTTATCTTTCCTGCTTCTCTGCTCATCCAGTAGGTGGCCTCATCTGTTGTAAGCTGATGTCTCTGCCCTCTGGATGTTGGAGGTAACCAGGGTGGGAAGACTAGTCCTGGTGCAGGGCACCTGGATGTGGGGAGTGGCACCCACCAGTCCCTACAGAAAGACTGCACCTCATGGGTCTCTTTTTGGAACTGCTCGCTCTTGTGACATAAGCGCCAGGTACTATCTCCACAACAGCACATTCTTTAAGGACACTTGCTAAATTGAATTTAATTCACTCTCAGATTGCAATTAGAATAAACTACCTGGTTGATTGTTTCCATAATTCATTTAGCTTTCATCACACCATTTCTAAGGAAGAATCTGAGTCCTTGCTAGTATCTGAGCATCTCCTTTTCCAAGGTTCAGAGCAAAGCCTAAGAATATTTATTCATAATTTTTGAACTAAAAATAAGTTTTTTCTAATTAGAAAAGACTTGGAAAATGTACTCACCAACCCAGCTCATATAGTGGCCATTTAGGTCCCCTGGATGAGCTCTCAATTAGCCCACTTGGTAAATTATATAAAAGCTTATAGAGGTTTTCTATTATTTCTACTCTGGTCACTTTTTGGTGTACATTCCACAAGATACTCATAAAATTAAGGGTGCTAATAATATGAGAGGCTCAAATATAGATGGTAGGAATATTTCAAAGCTATCAGGCCAAAATCCTTTTCATTAGGTTTTTCTCTGTTTTACTAGGGAATTTTTTTTTTTTAGTTGTTGATGGACCTTTATTTTACTTATTTATCTGCGATGCTGAAAACCCAACAGAGTGCCTCACACATGCTAGGCAAGTGCTCTTTCATGAGCTATGACTCCAGCCCCTTACTAGAGTAATTTAAGGCAAGAACAAAAGAAGACAACAAAAGAGTTTCCATGTATCTTCAAGATGGTTTCAAATAAAGAAAGAGAAGAAATTGTAGAGGCAGAATAATAACTTAAATCCCCTTCATATTCTTTGCCAGTCCTATTTTATTGTGAAGAATCTTTGACTCCCACATTATTTCCTCCACTCCCAGTGGGGAATGACCACCTGTTTATTATGGAGCTGAAGCCCCATCTGTTTCCAATCTGTCTTTGGGTTCCTCCAAATTCTGAGTAAACGTCTTTCCCACCCAGTCATGACAATCCCCATCATCTTCACAATTACCGTTACTCTGGCTGACACAATCATGCCTTTGTTTGGATGAATTATCCCAGCTAGAGGTGGCCCAGCTGAGGCTCTGGGAATCATCTGTCCTTCCCATCTAAGTCATGATCCCCATATAGTCCTTTTGGTTACCTCAGCAGCTGGAGGATGAAGTTTGGGATTAAAAATCAGAGTCTTTGGCCCCAATGCTCCCTCGCTGGAGCAGTGGACACAGATTGAAAGTGCCAACTAAAGCCTCAGGGAAATGAAATAATAAGAGGACACATCATTCTTTTAAAAAGAGCAGGAATTTTCCTTCTTTAGTGATCAAATACACATTATTTTCACTTTTAAAATGCTCTTATTGTTTTAAAAATGTAATTGTACAGAATCTTCTAGGTAGTACTCATAGTGAAGAAAAAAATCTAGGTCGGAATCACATAAACTGATCCCTTCAATAGAAATTTTTCTGCTGCCCTACTGCTGTCTGGCCACATTGCCTTAATGACAGGAGTGCAAATGAGACACCTGTGATCTGTACCCACCCTGAAATTACTACATGACGCTCTAAGAGAAGAAATGGTCCTGGCTCTGTCACATTTTCCCTTCTTTTCTTCTCCCCTGGATTTTTATTGAATGTTAACTCCGGGGGTGAACAGCACTGTGTAATATGGGGTGGGAGGTATTTTAGTCATACTTCAAAGGACTGAGAAATAAATCACACTAAGTTGCCTTTTCATGCTATGCTTTTGCTTTTGATGAAAATATTAACCAGTCCTTTTGTGGATTGATCATATCAATTCATAAACATAAATTCTAGATTTTCAAATTCAGTTCAGCAAAATACTAAGCTTATTTTCTGTCTTTCAGTTTACATGGGAAATTTGTAACTTTTTGACAGATAACTTGAAACATAAGGTTAGCTAAGGATGTGGAAAAAATATCTGAGTGACAGCAAAGAGATTGTCGATATTTCTGCATGTTGTTCACATTCGTTTGTTCTTTTCTGTGTTTTTTTTTTTTTCATGTTTGCTTGTTTTGTTTTGTTTTCTGTAGGAAAAATCCTGGAAGAAGGCTTTCCATGGCAGGAAAACACGACATTGTTGCCATATGTGGAGCACCTAAAACTTGTGTCTCATCTGATAAAATATGGCTGAAGCATGAATGCTGGGGATGTTTGCACAGAAGGAGTGATAGGTTCCCTAAAATAAGGTTCCACCACCATGATCTGCCGCAGTCTGGCTGGGCACAAATCACCGAGCCACCACAAAGCACTTGTATCTTCAAACAGGAAACTTTATTACCTGAACTCCAACAGCACTCCACGCACACTCCCCGGGAACTCTCCCGACGTCACCCACGCGGCCCCCAGGAACACCACACACCAACCGGGACTCCCTCCACTCGGCTGCGAGCATTCACTCTCGGAACCCGAGAGAACTCAACGGGAACTCCAAAGTAGCTGGCGACAGAGGCAGCAAGAGCCTCCCTATTACTGGTGTAAAGGTCTAATATACAATTGAATCAATCCAACATCATCTTAATGGCTCGCCTCTCAACCATTACTTCTGGCAAAATGCCAGGGGCCATTCCGACTTGGCTGTGGCTCTCAACAATGATCCTAATATCAAAGGTAAGGTATATGTAGTCAGGTTATAGTCTAGGAATCTCTACCAGTAATGCCATTGGACATGCTTTTGAACTAGATGAAATTGATGAGGTAAAATATTATTGCAAACCCTGAATTTTTCATTCCTATTTCTGCCTAAATTCTGCACAGCATTCACTCTACCAAAAATGTTGAGATGCCACAAATGGCATGTTTAGAAAAAAGATGCAAACTTTGTTGCAAGAATCAGCTATGTAATAATCAATACAGTCTTTTTACCAGAAATATGACAATAAGAGCAGCCTGCATTTTTAATAATCACATCCATATTAGGAGGAAAAATGATCAAAGCTCCTCATTTATGAGACAAACCCATTTCCTGGGGAAATATACGTATATCTCTCAGGAATATATATATATATGTATATATCTGTATATATACATATGTATTTACATATATATGATACACATATATTTACATATATTTGTATATGTAAATATACACATATGTTTATATATATATATATATATATATATATTTTTTTTTTTAATTTTTATTATTGGTTGTTCAAAACATTACATAGCTCTTGACATATCATATTTCATACATTTGATTCAAGTGGGTTATGAACTCCCATTTTTATCCCGTATACAGATTGCAGAATCACATC
>NW_026000249.1:24992739-25014116 GCF_001458135.2 Marmota marmota marmota
TTTTTTTTTAGCATGTGTTCTTTCAAACTGGCCATTTCTTTGGCAGTCTATTTCAGTTAATGTGGTGAGAACGAATTGTGTTATCCAAACAGAGGGAAATAAAATCACAGCTGGGCGTTACCTCAGCAGCAGGCATCTTGTTGTGAGCACCCCCATATTGTCTGGCTGATTGTTCCCTAAATTGCCTGAATGCCTAGAAACTTCTGTCACCAGACATCACTGTGAATTTGGAAATAGTCTGTGACCTCAGAGGTATTTAGAGAGTGGTCTCCACACAGCCCTAAGAGCCTATGTCCTTGAACTTAACTTTGCCCAGAGCTTCACTTGGTGGAAGAGTTACCTTTATTCTCTTCCCTTAAGAAACAGTGACATTCTCCTCCCTTGCTATTGCAAAAGCACAGATGTGTTGAGTTGTGCTTGACTTCCATGTGTCAGTCATATATACAGCCCTGCAGCCTTGCAGGCAGATTGTGCTGCCTGTGATGAAAGTTTAGTAGCAGAACACCTTGAGCCTGGCTTAGGACTTCAGCTTGCCAAGTGCAGTGGAAACGAGTGAAAATCTGGATGGAGTAGGCATGACAGAAAGAAGGGCAGTTCGTCTTGCTAGGGTGGCAAGCCCACTCGTATAACTGGTATTTCTATTTTCAAATGTCACCCACCCTCACTCTGGCATATCTTGCTCTGTAACTTGTGCTCCTGTTCAAAATGTGTGATGTTCTTGCTCTTCCCTCCTCAGCAAGGGAATGTGCTTGCCATTTAGTCAGCTCACTTACTCATACTGCAGTTATGGAGGGAAAATCTCATGACTTTGACATTGCCACTTTACGCTCTGAAGCTATGTTACCACATTTCATTCATTAGGGTAAAATAAATTTGAGATATTATTTCAGTGAAGAAAATTCTCCCTATGCCTCTCTCCAGATAATAAAAGATTTTGTATTTTTTTTCAAATCATTCTCTGCGGAAGTTTCTGTCTACAGAGAGTTCTGGATTTTGACAACTTAGAAGTCAGGGGCTTCCATAGAAATAGAGGCCAATGGTCACTTCCCATTGCCTCTATTAACCCACATTTTTCTAGATTTCAAACTTTTCCCCAGCCTCCCAATATGCCTGGGGCCCAGGATGAGAATAAAAAACAAAGAATGTACCACTCTCTTTAGCACTTTGTTATTGAATCTCCTAACCTAATGCCTAAACATTTATCATGACATTTATCATGACACAGCACTTTTTTCATCCTGTTATTTTTTAATTTGCCTATTATTTACCAATAGTTTATAAACATTGGTAAATATCGTGTGCACATGTGCACACAGTGGTAAACATTGTGTGCACACGTGCACACACATACACACACACACACTTAATATTATCTACTACATGTGTTATTTCCATTTATTTATTATTTCCATGATATCAATTACTCTCCATGGGTTAGAAGCTAAGACTTATAGACGATATAAAATTTAAAATATATGATTCCTGCTTTCAAAGAACCCATAAACTATTGGTGAATAATAGGCATATGAAAAAATAACTATCAGGATGAAATAAGTGCTGTGTCATGATAAATAAGTGGAGAAGCATGTGGGTCTTAGAAACTCAAAGCCAATTAACAATGAATAAATATATCCCTAGAACTAATAAAATAAAAATGTAAAGAATTTAAGACCTCGTTCAACTGAATGAATATTCTCAAGCATTCTCAGATGAATATGGATCCCCATCTGTTGATGCCCCACTTTGCCTAAACCCAACTAGAATTCAGAAACACAAACTGCTGTAATTAATAAGGTCCCTTGAAGTCAGTCTCACAGGGCACATGGCATATGGCAAGCTCAGTAGATGCTGTCCTAAAGAAGTTTGCAGTCTCAATGTCTTAGGAAAGTTTAGTGGTGATCACAGAGAAGATCCAAGTTTCTTTAGAAAGTGGGCTGGAAAGCTAGCTGACCGTGCCAAATGTGTTGGTGCATGCCTATAATCCCAGCAGCTTGGGAGGCTGAGGTAGGAGGATTGAAAGTTTGAGACCAACCTCAACAACTTAGCAAGACCATAAGCAATTCAGTGAGACACTGTCTCAAATAAAATATATTTTTAAAAAGGGCTGGGGATGTGGCTCAGTGGTTAAGGCATCTGGATTTAATCCCCAGTACCAAAAAAAAAAAAAAAGCTAGATGACTTTTGCTTCGAGGGTAATATTGAAAGTGAAAACCCACCTTTCAATTTCAAAAGCAATAAATTCAAAGATAGATATCACCGAAATGTAGTCTCTTTCATCTCAGGTGCCGCAACTAAGAAAACGACTTGGAAATTTATAGTAAGCACTGTCCCAAACAACAAAGCTCCATCCAAGGCCCACAGAACAAGAAAGAACATAGTCAATGTTACCTAAAAATAATGTATCTTTATGAATACCAGTATTTATAGCAGCACAATTCACAATGGGCAAGTTATGGAACCAGTTTACTGATAAATGAATAAAGAAAATGTGGTATATATACACATGGAGTTTTTCTCAACCATAAAGAAAAATACAATTATGGCATTTGTTGCTAAATGAATGGAACTGGAAAACATCCTGCTATATAAAATAAGTCAGACTCAGAAAGTCAAGGATAGAATGTTTTCTCTCATATGTGAAAGCTAAAGAGAGAAAAAGGAATTAAAAAAAGTGATCTCATGAAAATAGAAAGGAGACCAATAGAGTAGAGGAAGGGAATTGAGAGGGAGGGAGGAGAGGAGAGCATGGGGAAGTTCTGGGCATGAAAAATCTACCACATTATACTACATTTATGTACAAATATACCACAATGAATCCCATTTCATATATAATAGTAATGCACTAATTAAAATTAATAATAATAATAATGATAGAAGAGCTATCAGTAGAGTAGAATAAGAGAATCAGGGGAGGAAGAAGAAGAGGGTAAGAGAAGATACTGGGGAATGAGATTGATCCTATTATGTTATGTGCATGTGTGAATATGGCATAATGAATCCCACTATTATGAATAATTATAATGCACCAAAATTATGTATCTTTTTTGGTATGAAAATAAGGTAATAAAAGAGATGATTATCACACAACAGTAGTGAACTCTCGCCCCCGGTCGGCTCAGGCAGGGAAGCTGGGTTCCCTTGCATGGAATGGGCTGGCTGAGAAATACAGTGAAAAATCACACAACACAGAAGATAGTTTTAAAGGGGTGGGGGCAGGGCTATTCAACCTTAAGGGTCGAGCTTCTACACTGGCAAAAAAGCAAGAGCTCTCATTTGCTATATTTATATGGGGGAACTTCAAAGGCTTTCTACAGAATGTTCTTAGCCAATTAAGGTAGGAGGTGGGCTGTCCAGTTCCCAATGTGTCACGCCCATCTCTGGAGTTATGAGATCAACCTTCTTAGCCACGCAAATACAGAGGTCACGTGCATTGTGCAATCCATCAAGTGAGAGGAGCCACAAAATAGTTTGCATGCCAAACCAAAATCTTCTTGGGTCCAAGTCCCAGTGAAGATGCTCAAATAGCTCAGGGGAGGCTCCTCAGTTAAATTTTCCTTTAAGATTCCTATGAGGTATCCCCCAACTGAGCTGCTTGCTATTTCCCCAGAAGGTTACACATTCCCATGCTGATTCACAGGTCAAAGACTGCTTTATTTATCTTGTGCCACAATGCTGGATTTCCTCATTTGCCCCAACAGATCCACTCTCCTCCTTTTACTACTCTTTGAGTAGAAAGGGAGATGGTGATTTCATTACATTTCTCTGTGCAGAGAGGTATTTGCCTATAGAAGCCACACCACAGTAGCCTATTGACAGGTTTGCAGATTCTTAGCAGAGAAGCTAACACAGGAGCAATGCTTGGAGGCACCACCCTAACTGATGCATGCAATTGTCTGAAACCTTGAGGCCTACGTTAGGTATATAATTTTCCTTTTTTAATGACTGGACTCTGTGAGTTCTAATGTGGCTCAAAGAAACTAGACTAGGTCAGTTCTTTGGGAAATAATAATGATGACCCTAAGAGCTACCATTCATTGGACATTGACTCTTTGTATAGATTATATTATGTAATCTTCAATACAGCCCATAAAGTTCTATTATTAACCTCTCTCTTTAATAAATAAGGAAATTGAGGCACAGAGAGTTTACTTTTTCCCCAAAGCACCTGAGCTATTAAAGAAGTGATTCCCAAGACCAATAGAGGATGTCAGACTGACCACCATGGCTATCATTAGTTGAGCATCACCTGTTGCCAGACTGTGGTGTAAAGGGCTTTACTTCAATCATCTTGTAGAAACTGATTATTAAAAAAAAGGTTAAATGTAAGGCTGGGAATATAGCTCAGTTGGTAGAGTGCTTTCCTTGCATGCACAAGGCACTCGGTTCAATCCTCAGCATCACACACACACACACACACAAAGTTTAATGTATGAGGTATGTGATTACAATTCTGATACACCTGTATAGGCGTAATAGATTTGAACAATTAAGTTAAAGGATAATGGGAAGAGTCAGGTTTCTCACTGTTGGAGTGTGAATTTACAGATAATTGAAGGGAAGAGGGTAGAATGGCCCATGTGGTAAGGGATTAGGGATGGAGATGTCATTATAAACTTATGTTTACCTTAATATAAATATAGATAATTGCATACAGAAATATTATATAGATATATATCTATATACATATACATATATAAAATGATTAATATTTTATTTACTCTGTCAACCAAGAGAGCCTAGAAGTAACTACACCCTGGTAACAATGAGCACACTTAGAGCCCAGATCTTGGTTTCTAATACCGTGTTCCATTAAAAGAAAACAAAGTTCCTTAAAGAAATGATTAATTCTAAGACTATAGTGAGAAATACACAGATAAGACTGTAGCATTTTGTGTCGGGAAGCAAGGAAGTGCTCACAAAAAGAAAAAGAAACACAATGATGGGGGCATATCAAAGGGAAACCACAGCTAACTGAAAGTGCTCACAATGACCAAAGAAGTCATGATTTGAGCAGATCAGTATAGGCTCATAACCCAGAGCACAGAATATATATAAGTTTCTATTAGTATAAAGAAGTGATTGAATATATAACTTGCTGAGAAAATACAAATCTTCCATGCAGAAAAATTCTAAATAATTTATGTAGATATTCTGGTTTCTGGGAGGTGGAGCCTAGTTTCTTCCACTCCTTAAATATGGATTACACATCCTGATTTCCTTCCAAAGAGTATTGTAATGGAAAGAAGAGAAAGTGAATAATTTTACAATGGAAAATCCTGATAATCACTATTTCAGCCAGGTGATTAAGTTCAACATCAACAATAATGGCACATTGACAGTATATACCCTTGATGTCATGTATAAGAATGGCACTCTAGGTCTGTGATCTTCCAAGACCCCATTCATAGCCCCACTCAAATTGTGAGATAAAACATCAGACAAATCTCAGCTGGTGGATATTGTGCAAAATAACTGACCATTACCCCTCAGAATTGTCAAGTTAATCAAAAACAAGGGAAGTCATCACATAGCCAAAAGGAGTCTAAGGAAACATGAAAATTAAGTATCATGTGGAATCCTGGATGGGATCCTAGAAAGGCAAAAGGACAATGAGTAAAAACTAAGGGAACTTGAATAAAGTATGCTCTTTTGTTATGAATATTTCATCGATATTGGTTTATTACTTGTGATAAATGTACTAGATTAATATCAGATCTTAATAACGAGGGAACTGAGTCTGAGATATATTGGGAACTCTTTGCAATCTTTCTATAAATCTAAAATTATTATAAAAATAAAATTATTTTTTAAAAGGGAGTTAAAGTTTCTCTAAGAAAACACAGCAGTAACACATATAAACTAGGGTTGAAATCAGGATTTATCAATGCAGAATTCAGTGACTTTTTTTAATACCTTTATTTTATTTGTTTTTATTTTATTTTATTTTATTTATTATGTGGTGCCCAGGATCAAACCCAGTGCCTCCCGCATGCTAGGAAAGCACTCTACCACTGAGTCATAACCCTGGCCCTGAATGACATTTTTATTATATAAGCATTGTACAAAAGCAATAGCCACATTATTTTTCTCCATTTGTTGGTGAATATTGAGATCTACTTCTTATCAAATAGAATAATTTAATTGCTATTTAGACACTTATGACACCCAGCAGCCTGACTTTTGACTGCACAGTATTTCATCATATATATCACTTCTTAAAGTTCAGAAAATGCACATCATTTAAGTGACATCTGTTACAAGAAAATGACACAAATGTTCAACAAATGTTGAAATTCAGTAAATCTGTGAAAGTAAAGAGGTGGTCAAGTTTTTGAAGTGAAAACTCTTGCTCTGGAGGGACAATCAGTTGCAGGTATAACAAGAAAGGAATGTGACTTCCTCATTCTATCCTTAAATCTATTAAAAGCTGAATAAGCTGAAAATTAGTAACTTTTCTTGAACTCATCAGAGAACTAAAGTGTCAGAAAAATAGGTCACACTGAAATCTGGAGAGATGAACTAATCCAGAAAGTAACACCTGAGACCTACTTATCTGGAACCGAAGCCACTAGAGCCACAAATTTATAAGAACACTTACAGTAACAGAGAACTACTCTTCCAGGGAAAGTAACCAGAACCTTACCCCACCTATGGGAAGACCATTCTCTGATTCCATCTCTCCCTAACCTTTCTGTCTCATGTTAAAGGGAATTGGACACACTTGTGAATATCACAAATCAATGATAAAAACCTATTTAAAAACTGATACTTAATCCCTAAGGTTATATGCCAGTTCCATTCCTCCCCACCTTACCACCGCATCAAGAGATTGATTGTACAATACAGTGAGTTACATTAAAAAAAAAAAAAAAAGAGCTATAAAATCCAGACTCTTCCTAAGGAGGAGCTATAGGAAAGTCCAAGACAACAGAGGAGGAAATAAATAAATAATGACACTGGAGGGGTCTGAAGCCTCTGGGTCCTACAGTAACATTCAAAACAACCAAATTTCAACTGAAATGAACATAAAACCTCCTTCTTCAGGCCTATTAATCTCAGTTCCTATCACCAGATACAACATTTCCAGGTTTTAACCAAAAATTGCAAGTCATGTGAAAAGTCATATCAAAAGATATTAATCTAAAGAGACAAAGCAGCAGGACCAAATTTGGATATGACACAAATCTTCAAAGTATCAAACTTGAAATTTAAGATAACTATGATTAATATGTTAAAGAATCCAATATGGAAAAGAATATGCAGAAAGAATGGGTATTAGAAGCAGAGAGATGGAAATTCGAATAAATAATCAAAAGAAAATTCTAGACGTCAAAAACAATGCTATGGAAATGAAGAATGCAAAGAATAATGTTACCATTCCTTAAGCCATTGCTCTGGGTTACTTCCTTCCAGCTACACTTAGAATGAATACAGAGAAGTGGTTTCTGATCTATACTATACGCGCTGTGGGACTCTCACCTCCTGTGAACTGCTCATTACTTTTAATGCTGCTAAAATGGTGATAAATAGGCTGTGGTATCAAACATTGCCAGGTGTTTCATGGCTTATTTTTTGAGAGTCACCACTGCAATGAACACATTTCTAAATAGAAATGTGTCTATAAATAGCCAAGCTGAAGTTCTACTAGGTCATAGTTCCCATGTGCCCTTATAGCTCTATTTTTACACAAAATCACTGCCAGTCCTAACAAGTGACTGCCTGGTCTGTGTCCCAAGTCTGAGAAAATAACTTTGCTTCTGCTTGAACATGATTATTCTTATCTTATAACTTCTAAAATGTTCTCTTTCTTTTCTCTTTATACATAAAATCTCAGATTCTATTTTTATCTGAGGTCATTGTTTCTTTTTACATTTCTTTAGTCCCCTAAAGGGTGTCTTAGGACATATGCCCTTGGGAAAAAAAAAGAGAGACTTATTCATTTTTAAAAACAGTAATTCCCTTAGCTCTATCTAAAGTGAAAACCAGTGGAAAGTTTACTGCCATCACAGAGTTATAAATTACGTAAATGTCAATACTAGGACACTGAGACAGGGAGAGGGCCATTTTATTTAACTAGTGGTGTCATGGGCCTTGCAATATCATTGCCAGGGAATCCACATTAAAACTCAATAGATGAAATGATGGGCACAGGGGAGGATGGAGTGGTAGCAGCTTATTTCCATGAAGTGTTCATTTATTTGTCTCTCAGAGGATTCATAACTACCATCACTTTGTTATTTCTCACTTTGTTAACCTAGAAAATACTATTTTTTGATACCAATCTCAAAGAAAACAGCTGCTTATGTGCTCATAGTATTTTATTTCATAATCATGCATGGCTTTTGTTCCTTCATGCCTGAGATGAAAATAATATTTTTAGTGAGTGATTTGACTACTAAATTATTAAGTAGATGAGAAGGTTCCAGAAGACCTCATTTTTCAAGTCTGGTCTACTACCAACATGCTGGGAAATGTTGGTATTCCAACATCTAAATACCTCAGTGCTTTCAAATACAGAATGGGAACATCAAAATCTGGTTTACTTTTCTTTTTTTGGTTTTCTCCCCAACTTTTCTGATTACAAATGAGAGAGCTAAATAGACATATGTGGCTATATTTTATAAAGTACTTCTTTATAAGGACTTATAACAAAATGCAAGCAATAAAATTAAACAATTATATTTTCCAGTAAAATAAAAAACAGATGTCAAGAATATGTTTTAATTAATTTTATTTAATATAAATAAAATGGCTCATTTTCTTATTAACATGGGCCTATGATATATTACTATCTCAGTCTATATCGTGTACAATATGCATAGGAGCAAATTGGTCAGAACAAGTACCCCAAAGCATGGAGCATATAAAGACCAAGAGGCATATGAGGTATATTCTGAAGGACATGGAGAATAAACCCCAGGGCATGTCCCCTAACTGCAGTTTTTCTCCCACCCACCTTCCTGCCACATGTGTGCAGAGAGATGTCTGTGGTAAATTAGAGTTTTTATCATTTAGAAGCCCAGGCCTCAGCCAAAAGGAAGGCAGGAAGAGAAAATGGGGAGAACACAAAAGGAACTTACACCCGACTTGCACCTGACCCCCACCTGACTAAATTGGCTGATCCCAGTACAATAGTACAATAGGCCCCAGGACCTTCCCTACCTGGCTTCCTGTCCCACCCTAAATTAGCCGCCAAACCAGCTCATCCCATGATCTGGCTCTGCTGAACCCTATAAAACTCAGACCCTTGTTGTAGCCCATTTTCTACCCCAAAAATGAGCCCCTCCATTGCTTAATAAAAGTATCATTGATCCGTGGAGGTCTGTCCCCATTTTGGTTATTTTTTGCTTTCATATTCCATATAACTCCCACTCCCACTCCCAGCCAAGGGTAACCCTTCAGAATTGCAAACCCTAGCTAGAGATTAGAGATCCACACCGACATGAAAAGAATATTTCCCCTGTTTCCAAGTCAAACAGTAATTGAAAGATGAACTATTTTTCAGAAATTGAACTTGGACAAATCAGTGTATGGAGATGTCAATAGGTGCACAGGATCTGGGTCTGAGAAATGCTTAGATTTACAAAAATCTGTTAGCCTCTCAGCTAAGCATTTGAAGTTCTCTGAACTTTCAGGGCAAAACATCTATTCATCAGTGGCAGAATATTTAAGTTAAGTTGCACAAGATCATGGACTGGGAGAAAGTTAACAATTTCCTTCACACTTTCTAGAAGGCTGGACAAAGTGGTGACTATATTTGTGCTAAGGTTGTTACAGAATTTTTTAGGGACACTGTGTTGACTGAAGCAGCTCTACATGAAGTTTTTCTTTCTCATTTTAATCAAGTTAAATTGGTTTTGCTACCAGGGATTGAACCCAGGGGCATTCCACCACTGAGTCACATCCCTAACCCAGTTTTTTTTTTTTTTTTTTGAAACAAGGACTCACTAAGACCTTGAGCCACTGGGATTACAGACATCTGCCACTGCACCCAAGTTCTGAAAAACCAGCCTCTACCTCAGAGCAAAGCCTGTCCAAGGAAGGGACATCACCTTTGTCCTTGGAAAAACCCACAGAACACTCCTAGGCACATTCCCACCCTGCTAAGTTGTTTATCTACAAATAACAGGAGAGATCTGCTGAGCCAGGTGTCCCTGACTCAGTCAGGCTAGATGAGGACCCATAGCAACCCCCCAGCAGCCACCAATCAGCATGAGACAGGGAAATACCTGGGATGCCAGATGACCCTCCCAGTAGTTTATAGTGGTTGATAACATGTTGGGAAACCATGTAGTTCAGCAAGTACACCCCTCTTGGCTTAAACCAATCAGTTCAAATGAATACCCCTTTTGTACTGACCAATCACCCCTACCCAACTTGTTCCTGCCAGTGAATGTGCTAATCATGTTTTAGAGTTGTTATTTGATTTTCCCGCGGTGTGTGATGATTTGCTATGATGTATGTGAAGTCCCTGCCCTCTCCAAAGAATGTATAAAACTGCTGCAAACCCTGGGCTCAGGGCCCCTCAGCATCACCAGTTGCTGTGTGTGTGTGCGGAGGACCAAGCTGGCTCGCAATTAACACCTCTTTGCTGCTTACATCGATTTGGGGTCTCTGGTGGTCTTTTGGGGGTCCCGAATTCGAGCATAACAGTTCAATTTAAATTTGGAAGAACTACAAGATAAAAGTGAAAGTGGAAACAGGTAACACATGTCTTGCAGAAACCATCAGTTCAAAGAATTAAGAATGCAAATAATTCAGTACAAACCTTAGTGTTAGGTAGGGATGCCCAGATGGCAGAGGCAGGGTACAAGAAAAATGCTACTGGAGAACAAGATAGGGAGATGAGTCATCATGTCCCTGTTTATGATAAGTCCTATTATCATGACAACTCTTCCTGCCACTGAGAAGTGATCGCCTATGATAACTCCTGCCACAAATTCAGTATTTAAAAGTAACCCATGGGAACTTTCGTTTGTGTAGAGGGGAGGAGTGGGTTTGTGGGGATGAGAAAGATGGTAGAAAGAGACAGACATTATTACCCTATATACATGTATGATTGCACTACTGGAGTGACTGCACCACGCACAGCCAGAGGAATGAGAAGTTGTACTTCATTTGTGTACAGTGTGTCAAAATGCATTCTACTGTTCAATAAATAAATAAAGTAACCCATGGTGGAAAATTGGTTAGTATTCTAATCAAGTACCATGAGGTAACTAATGGGAACAAATGGGATAAAGTCTGATTGAAGTCCATATAGGGAAGAGAATGCCTCACAGCTCAGCTTATAAGACACCAATTTCCAGACATCAGGGCCTTGAGCCTTTCTCTCTTGCTCAGCCCACTCCACTCCACCTTCCAGAGTGCTACTTTCCACCCTCACCTTTGATAAATCTGGACTTTGTTACTTCTTCGTGTCTTGCTCAATTCTTTGTTTGGGACACCAAAGACCTAGATTCCAACTGGATGCCACAACCATAATGCATGTATTATATATGCACCAAGAATGGAAGAAATAGAATTCATTTTTCAAGTACTAAAACATTATAGAAACAAATAAAAACACAAAAATTTTTCAAATTTCCTATGACTTCATCATACAAGGAGTCACAAAACCAAATATTGTAAACGAAATCACAAAAATCAGTGAAAAAGTGGAAATGTTTACAAACCACTAAATCCAAATATCTCAAAAATTTGATGCATAATTTGAATAATGTGTTGGTAAAAGTACAACTGAAAGTGGAAATTTTAACAATTGTGTAAAAAAAAAATAGTACACTGTATTTTAAACTTGAGTTTGGTATCTAAAGCAGTAGTGAAAGGGAGATGTAAAACCTTACCTACATTTCTAGAAAACAGAAAGCCTAAAGATAGATCAATTAATACTTCAACTGAAGGCAAAAGAACAAGAAAACAAATCACCCAAAATAGGAGGAACACAGTAATAACTGTTAACATAATTAGAACTATAATAAAAGCTCAGAATAGATCAATAAATTCAAATTTGTGGGTTTTGGCCAGAGGAAAGAAACAGAAAACATTCTATCAAGTACTTTTTTAAAGAAGATATGTGGAGCTGGAAATAGCTCAGTTGGTAGAGTGTTTGCTCCACACACAAAAGGCCCTGGGTTCAATTCCCAGCACCACCACCAAAAAAAAAAAAAAAAAAAAAAAACAATATAAGTAAATATAAGTAAAGATAAATGGAAATATAAGGAAATTTTTAAAAGCATAAGAACAATATAACAGTATTAAAGAGTTTCTGGGAATGAACATTAAAAGCTAGGTGAGGGCTGGGGATGTGGCTCAAGCGGTAGTGTGCTTTGTGGCCCAGGTTCGATCCTCAGCACCACATACAAACAAAGATGTTGTGTCGGCCGAAAACTAAAAAAATAAATATTAAAATTCTCTCTCTCTCTCTCTCTCTCTCTCTCTCTCTCTCTCCCTCCTCTCTCTCTCTCTTAAAAAAAATTATAAAGAAAAGCTAGGTGAAATATAAAATGTTCTTAGGAAAAATAAAAATTAGCAAGATGACTAACAAGAAAATTGAACAATAAGTGAAAGGGTAATTAACTTTCTTCCCCATCAAGATACCAGGCCCATATGGATTTAAAGATGCATTCTATTAAGCCTTAAGAAACAGGTAATATCAACCAGACACAAACTGGTCCAAGACATAGAAAATAAAATGAAAATTACTTTTTTATGAAATTAGTAAGATTGTGACAGTTAAAACAGAAAATTACAAGAAAATAAAATTGTCGGGTAATTATATCTATGAACATAGAGGTAAACATCAAACAGATTATTAGCAAACCACAATCAATAGTTTATTATAAAAATTACATCATGAGCCAGGCATGGTGGTACATGCTTGTAATCCCAGAAACTTGAGAGGCTGAAGCAGGAGTATTGGCAAACTTGAAGCCCTAAACAAATTAGATTCTGTCTCAACATAAAAAAAAAGGTAAAGTTTCTGGGTTCAATTCCCAGTATCGCCCCCCGCCCCAAAATGAAAAAAAAATATATATATATATATATAAAAAATATATATATATATATATATCATTAAGAGCTAATCTCAAAATGGCAAGAATGTTACCCGAAGCCTAGCCTGGGGACCCTGCCCAGCTCCCTGGATTCAGCCACAGGCCTGTAGGGAAAATACACAAAAAGATGGAAAAAAGAAAAAGGGATTTTATGTAGTTTGAACAAACTGGGGAGAAGCATCTAGATTGTCTCTCTCCTTGGTCCCACAGAAGCAGTTACAGTTTATAGAAACAAGTCAAGTGACATACATATATAGATTTAGTTAGCCTGAAGATCCCTGAAGATCCCTGCAAAATGGAACAAAAGGCAGGAAATACACATATGCAGATTTAGTTAACCAATGCTACACTGGCTGGGGCTGGAGGCTACCTCCACTCAGCTTCCTTGGAGTCACCTCCCCCCTATCCTGGAGCAGGGAGAGTCTTAGCTTCTTGAACTTCAACTCTTAGCATAAGTAAGAAATTGCTCTCAATTTCAGTGGGTCCCCCAATTTCTGTCTGTTTCTAGGGTGGCACAAGCCTGTAATCCAAGCCTCTCAAGAGGTAGAGGCAGAAGGATCACTAGTTCAAAGTCAACCTCAGCAATCTAGTGAAACCTTAAGCAACTTAGAGCTGAATAAAATATAAAAAGAGCTGGGATGTGACAAGGTGGTTAAGGGCCCCTGGGTTCACTACCTGGTATGAAAAACAAATAAATAATTAAATGAGAGGACTATTTCATCAACCATAGGCATTAATATAGCATTGACTAAAATACATTCATGATAAACATTTTTTTTTAAAAGTTAACCTGTATATCTACCAAACCTGTTCTAAATATATGTACAGTAAATGATGTGAAATTCCAGAATAATTTGTATTAAAGTTAGGAATAAAAATATTACCCTTTATCATGACATTTTGATAAGGACCCTAAGTGCTACAAGAAGACAAGAGGAAAAATAAGGTGAGTGGGTATAGAAGTTAAAGATGAAGAAATATTTGTTTTTTTGCAGATAAAATGATCATTTCAGAAAACAAGTCAAGATAATCAACTGATGATTAGAAATAAAGAGAAAATTCAGCAGTGGAACATAAATTTATACTGACAGCTGTCTATAAGTTCATGCTATTTTACTATAACTGTGCTTAGTATATATCAAATGTTAAAAAGGAGGAAAAAATACGTTGAATTATTTTATAGGTTGATTTGTCAGTTGATTAAAAAGCAATAGTTTAAGGATATTAAGGGAACTTTTCAAAGTAGTTTAATCATAAAATGTGCCTGGATGGGAAGAGAAGTATATGAGCAAGCTGAGTTTCAAAGTACAGAAAACATAGCATATGAGGTTTCTATGGGTTTTTCATTGTAATAGGACTGATTATAGTAAAGGCTACAACTTTATGTTGAAGTGGTAAAGTATATTAACTTAATATGTAGAGTATATACACATGTATTTTAGTACTATAGTCCTAAGCAATGAAGAACCTTGAGATAGACATGGTTCAAGGTGAACAAAATAAAATGGAGCTGAAAGTAAATGAAATTGAGAAGGACAAGAAATTAAAAATATACAGCATCTGGCCTGTTAACCACATAGACATGGAACCCAGTCAAGATTATGGTCAGGAGGCCTGAAGCATCAGGGGATGAGATAGCAAGACTATGAGACCTGTCAGTTACAGGAAGGAGCTGAGCATTGTTTAGCCAGATATTCTGATTGTCAAAGTAAAGACCATTTTTTAGCTTGAGAAGAGGTAGAGTGATTGTAATTTATCTTCCCAAATGGAGAACATTTGACTATAAAACATAGTACTATGAAAAATTATACAGGGGCAATATACATAAACCAAGACTTTTCCACACAAATTATTGGACATTACTATTCTGCCTAGTAACCTCTGACAAAGATTATTGGTTACAGAAGAATCAGTGGCATTGAGATGGAGGCAGGACTGCTTCTAGTCTCACAATGGATTACATAAAGTAGAAAATGGAATTCCTTTCTCCTGGTGGATGCAGTCCCATACCAGGGCAAATAGATTTGGTGACTTTGTGTAATAAATGATCTTTATGATTATACACAACAGCCCTACATAGACATTGGTTTCAATGAAATTAAGGTAGAAAAAGTGTTTTGGAAGTTGCAGTTTTAGGGGAAAAAAACGGTAAATTTGAATCACTGACAAATACAAGTGATAGGAGATACAGGAAGTGTGGCTATAATAGCTGACTGAAAATTTCCTGATGGAACTTTGGCATGAAGTTCAGGTACCACAGAGTTTTGTTCATTATTACTAGGCACCAATACTTCTAACCCCATACATTTTCAGTCTTCTTGCTAGTTTTTACTTCCTCCATTATCTCAGTTACTTGACATCCCTTAGCATGCCATGTAGGAATTTCACCTTGATATAATCTAGAATCTTCCTAACAGAAGATTAACACCAATAAGGTATTCTTTGGAACAAGAAGATTTAATGTGCAAATGATGCAGGTATATTTATAACACCTCTATTGACTCCTCAGTCTCTTTGATAAATTGCTTTGTATATGAAAATTATGGAAAGGAAATAGTCTCTTAGTCTAAGACATTTGAAAATGAGATAGTCTTAAGTTGTGAAGTATTGATTTTTGCTTCATTAAAAAAATACAGAGAATTGTAAAAACATCTGTCCACAAGTCAGAACCTTAAGAATCTTAATATACATTGAGATCTCAATTTTATTTTTCTACTTTCCATTTAAACCAAAGTCTACTTGATAATTTTCAACTTTGTATTATGCAGATGTCATTTAAATGTGAATTTCCATTTGAGAAACAAATAAAATAAGAAAGTCAAATTTAAAGCACAGACATCATTCCTTGTTGTTATTTTTAATACACTCCTCCAAAAAGTCAGTTGAAAATCTCTTAAGAGCACAGTTAGTTTTCTTAGTGAAAGAAAATGTCATTGCTAATCAAAATTATATGTTCAGCTCTCTTACCCAAAGGAATATAGTTTAAAGAATGGTAGTTTCAAGATGGCACTAGGAGAGATACTAGTTCAAGAATAATATACACCCTTTATTACTCTACCGATAGATGGTTATGACAATAAATAGAGACTGCTTTGAATTGATAAGGGCATTCTACCAATTCCAGAATATATAAATTTTTTTCATGTAGTTTCTTAATTTATGTATACATGAATAAAAAAGAAATCAAAACCAAATTCATTTTTCATATGGAAATGGAATGAAGAGACAGAGTTAACTACATATACCTCGCCCATCCTGTTGCAATGGTTTGCACATCCCTGGAAATATTTTTGTTACATTTTTAAACCTGTTGATTGGTGAGCTATTTTTAGCATTCTTTCCTTGGAAATGCACCAGGTATGCATACATGTAATGCAATTCATTTATCACATACAGAAACACTTAAAATTGAGTAAAAACAAACAGCCTTCCAATCTCATGGTATTTGAAAAAGAGCATGTGGAAAAAAGATTTCAGTATGGATTTGGCAGTAAAAATAAGACAACAGAAGTAGATTCCCTCATTCATCTATTCTTTAGCTGACAGGAGATCTAAATTAGGAAAGTGGCAAAGATGGTAAAATGAAATCAACTCCAAAACCAACTATTACTAAAACATTTCACTTTTAAAAGCAGCAGTAATTTATTTATATACATATTTCCCTAGTGCTTTTATAAAGCATGCAAATTTGGAAAGTTTTCCCTTGTGGCAAGTTACAATGAGCTCAATTTCTTTCAATTTAAAAATCGGTGGCCTGTATTTAAAAGTTTGTATTTTGAAAGGTAGCAAGCCAGTACAAGGTCAATGAAATAATTCCTCTACTGTAGAAAATTTAGAAGCCTCCAATGCAGCAGTGCTAATAAGAAGATTTTGAAAGCAATTGTAACCCACAAAGGGAAGCACTGTCCTATAGGATTGATTTTACTTCATTCAGTATATTTGTGTCATTTCTTGAATTTCAGAAATAACAGATTTATTTTTCTATACATACAAAGCAATAAAGTCAACTTTAGTTTTTAATTACTAAATTATTTCATTACATCTATTTTATAAAATATTACTTAGAATTAAATACCTAGGAACTATTTCAATGTGTCAGGTTCATTGTCTGTAGTTCCTAAGTACAGTGGCAGTGGGTAAGTTCCAATGGCATTGAAACAATTATTTAGTCTCATGGTAACAAGAACAGAGATTAATCATATATTTCTCACTGTACAGAGAAAATAAGAAATCATTTCTATATTTAGGAATATTAATTTCAAATGATAAAAAACATTGTCAGCGGTTGATGCCATCTAGTGCTGAATACATGGAAATAGCAAAAATTGGGTGAAGGGCTGTTAACAAATAAAAGAAACATATAGAATACAGAGCCACCTAGTGATTATTTCAGCACTTCAAAATAGTCATATCTGTGAGGCTAGATGAATTGTGTTAAGCATCAGATGTTCAATAAATCTAAAATATTTTCAATTTCTAGATGACATTCAATTTTATTTCATTCTATGGATCTTGACTTTTTAAAACAAAGGCCAACAAACTATAGCCTGCAGGCCAAATTCTGCTGGTACCTGTTTTTGTATAATGTGTGAGCTAACGTTTTTTACATTTTTACATAGTTGAAAAAATCAGAAGAAGAATATTTTGTGATCAGTGAAAACTCTATGAAATTCTAATCATATTGTCCAGAAATAAAATTTAAATTTTACCTACTCATGTCCATTTGTTTACACGTTGTCTATGGTTGATTTGGAACAATAATGAAAGAGCTCTGTATGACCTGAGAAGTCTCAAATATTTACCATCTGGCCCTTTACAAAAAAAGTTTGCTAACCTTTCCTCTAAAAATATGTTACAATTTGAAAAACACTCCAAGAACGAAAGAATGCATGATGATATTAGTGTGTGAAATATATATGCTTGTATGTCTGTATATATTTATAACCCTATTTCTAATTTCCTTAGTATATCATTATTTGTTTTATTTATTTCATTCCAATTAAACATCATGTTCGATAAAAGTAGGATACGATTCTTTATACAGATTCACTCTGTAGGAGTCTAGGGTACAGTCTTCAAGTTTGGATTTCATTCTTTTTTCTTTATCCCTTCCTTCATTGAATGGTTCATGCCTCCTACTGAGCATGCAAAGCTTCCAAGACATTCCTATGATCCATAGCTATGCATTGCACTGTCCAATAGCGACACCATCTGGATGGTTTCTTTACAAAGGTCCTGCAGAGAGGAGGAGTTATAAATCATTGCATGACATTTCCAAAGTGTTAACAAAAGGGATGGAGGATCTATTAGCATTGCATGAGGAGAGGTCAGCCCCCATCTTTCCTGTCTGGAGATTTTGATAGCTTGATGTCTCTATAAAATGGAAACGGGCCCAAAAGGAAAATAAAGATGCCATTGGTAAAGGTTAGAAAATCCCAATAAAATTACTGTGAGAAACATGCAGGCATTAGGGTTACCTTTTACGTGTGAAAGGGGAAGAATGAAAAATCGCAGGAGGGAGATAAATTAATGTACTTTTACTGATGTGGCATTAGGCTGTGATGATTATGACAAAACTATTTTGATATGTTTTTGTTACTTTACTAATATCTATCCTATTAAAAGGTAATATAAAGAAACAATTGTTATATAATTGGAATGTGGAAGCTTCACAGGCTTATCTTCCAACTCTCTGGTCCATTTGAAGATATTCCTCATCAGTATTTTTGTAAGTACTTTTTGGGAAACATAAATGATTGAGGCTCTCATTTCTGTACATTCCAGTCAACTCTTACATTAAAAAAATAATAATAGGCATTTTAACAAGGACAAGATGATACCTCATTGTGGTTTTGATTTGCATTTCCCTGATCAATAGTGTAAAATATTGCCTATAATCTGAAAGCTGTATCTCTGAAAAATGAGTATTGATGTACATATTATTGGATAAGGAAATTGAACTAAGAATGATTTGATTATCTGACCTAAAACAGCTCATAGATGGTGAAGCTATATTTTGAATCAGGTCATTCTTTTAAGTTAATAAGTACAGAGCTTGGTATCAGTTAACTTTAATAATACATCTATTATATCATTAATTTTGTACTATATTTATAATGAAACTGAAGTGCTTATTATTGTAAAAACAAATGAAGTAATTGAGGTTCTGTTAGAGAATGGTGCTACAATGGCCAGGGACCCAGAATTATCTTAACCTTAATCTTATCTGGCCCAGCAAGTTCTTCCCAATTACCTTCCTAAAGGAGTTATATTCAGAGGCACATTAAAAATTCCTTTCTTTTGTGTTAGGAAGAACTTAACACAGGCAACACCATTTTGAAACATATTCTCCATCTGAGAATGAGTCATCTCACAGTCACTCTGACTCAGCCTGACCTAAACCCCAAACAATACCCCATCATCATACAAAGAAAGGAAATTATTATCTGGGACTGGAATCCTGAAAACACCTGGTTCAACATGAAATAGTGACTACCTCAAAGAATGGAGGTGACAACTGAAGGATATGGTAAATGACAACCCCCAGGACAGGGAAATACAATCCCCCAAAACAGTCTGTCAGAGGAAGAGGAGGGGGAAGGCAATCTTTAATCCTCTCCCCCTAAATCCTTTCCCAGTAACAATTAAAGCCATGGGGGGATAAATGCAAACATTCATCCCTTCCCAACCACAAGGATCCTGAAGGGAGGAGGCAGATACTGGGCCCTGGACTTTTACCCTTTCCTATTGCAGATGTGTTCTAGAAGGAGAAAAGCAAATAGTGAAGCTCTGGGTAACAAGGGGTCCCAGAGGAAGACGATGAACCGTGAACACCCAGTTCTGAGCTTTTCCTAGTGACAATGAGTTTCAGGCTTTTTACAACTTCTTTCCTGACTGTCCAAACCAACACATCCTGTTTCAGTCTCCAATAATTAAACCACCCTCATTGTAAACCATAAAACTCAAACCCCTTCTGTAACTGGTGGCCATCTTTCTACCCAGAAAGTGAGCCCCTCCAGTATCTGATTGATTGCCTCCAATGTGGAATAAACAAAAGCTTGCTGATCTGTTTGAGGTCTGCTTCTCTCTGGGTTATTTGTGTTTTCATAATGGTGCCGAAACTGTGTTGGTTATTTTTGCTAACAATGAGCAAAAGGACCTTTCCCTTACAACCCTCCAGCAAAGGCTTAACCACAAAAATTCTCCCACTCCCTCATGCCCTTATGCCTACTCAAAGCAGAAGATGGGTCTCAGTCTCCATTGGGCCCCCCTGCAGGTTTATCTCCACTGGGCCCTCCTTACATTTTTTAATTTTAGCCCTAAACCTCAATGTAGAGGACCACAAGGTGAGCTAGATCACCCAGTAAGTTCCATAATTCCCTGGTTTAGAGGAGCAAATACAATCTAGAATCAAAGTACTTTGAGTGGGTTTCTGGCTTTCATAGTCTCACAGTCAAAATTTTTCTTTTCTTTTTTTGTGGTGCTGGGGATTGAACCCAGGGCCTTGTGCATGCAAGACAAGCACTCTACCAACTGAGCTATATCCCCAGACCCTCAAAATTTTCTTTACTATTTCAGTTAGACAAAAGGCTACACTCAATTTTTATCTTAAATCCTACCCTAAAGTTCTGATTCTATGACAAAAAACATATATGACTGGAGAAAAAAAAAAGGGGGGGGGGACTTTCCAGATGAAGCCAAACCATATGAGTAGAGAGGAAAGAAATGTGGTGGGAGGGGGTGCAGATCAGGCTCAGTTGAGCAGGCTTTTAAGCACTTAGAACACTAAATCCAATCAAGAATTGACCTACTCTAGAGGGACACTTGCATATTAGATGCACACAATGTATGCAAGATTTTTTTGGCCTTGATTACAACTAAAAGGGATCTTGAGCGTCTCATAAAGAAAGGTAGTGATTTATTAATGGGTATGTTGCTTATTTGTTTTAACATTTGAAGTTCTTTATTTATTGATTCACATTCTACCTCTGTTTCTCTTATAACTTTCTCTCAATGATTACTTCTAGCTCAGGCTTCTGGATCCGTATGAGTGAAGTCAATACAATATAGTTGGTCATGAAATAGACAAACTTTTGATAGGGCAAAGGGAATGGAGGGAGCATGGGGGTAGGAAAGACAGTGGAATGAGAAGGACATCATTATCCTAAGTACATGTATGAAAACACAAATGGTGTGACTCTACTTTGTGTTCACCCAGAGACATGAAAAATTGTGCTCTCTTTGTGTAATATGAATTGAATTGCATTCTGCTGTCATATATAGCTAATTAGAATAAATAAAATTTAAAATATATATATATAT
>NW_026000249.1:25014140-25038868 GCF_001458135.2 Marmota marmota marmota
TATATATGGTTGTTCATGAGCTGCTGGAATTATAAAATTTACAGTTTATCATCTGAGATGGAAAAGTTGATTGGTATTCCCTGCTCCCATCTCCACATACACACAGAGGCAGTAAAAGTACCATTTGAATCCATGAAACCCTGACTTTATAAATAGGACCCAAAAGTACATACAACAAAAGAAAAATAAGCAGATGGGATTACATCAAAATAAAAAGCTTCTGCCAGCAAACAATCAACAGAGAAAAAATAAGCCTTAAAAAAGGGAGCAAATATTTGCAAACTGTGTATATGTAAATATTTGCAAACCATATAAAGGGTAAATATTCAAAACATAACCCAATAACAAGAAAATAAGTAACCAGACTTTAATCATGGGAAAAAGAACTATACAGAGATTTCTCAAAAGAATATATACAAATGACCAACAGGCCTATGAAAAAATGTTCACCATTGCTAATCGACAAGAAAATGCAAATATAAACCACAAGAGGTATCACCTCATACCTATCAGAATAGCTATTATCAAAACAATGAAAGATACATGTTGGAAGGATGTGAAGAAAACAGAACCCTTGTACCCATTGTTGGTGAGATAATAGCCAGCTTCCAGCATTTGTATAGAGCGAAATTTGTTATAGAGAGCAAAATCACACATTTTAAAGTGTACTACTATAGTATTTATACAATATATTTCATCTTCCAAAGGGAACTTTGCTGTGTAATTTCATCATATTTGGTAAAATTGAGTCTTGTGGCACTGGACTTGTAATCAGGAATCTGTATTGAACTTGATGGTGACTAAAACCCCATTTTGGTTTTTTGTTTATTTGTGTACTTGTTTATTGCTGTTGCTGCTTCTGTTCCTATAGTTTCAACATAAACACCACTTAGTTGAGTTCCCTGAATATGTGTGTATGTGTGTGGGTGTGTGAATAAAAAATTTCATAGGTATCCTGACAGCAATACCTTGCTACTTTAAGCTCCTATTTCAAGCTTTTTGACACTTGATTCTGTCAGCTATCATATTAGCTGACTCTTCCTTTTCTGCATCAGCCATTCATTTAACAAACATCAATCCTTTTCATGAATTCACTCAACTAAGTTATTAAAATATCGAACAGGACATAGCTAAACCCAAACATATATCTGTGCCACTAGCATCTTATCTGAAGGTGCACATCATTCTATTTATAAGCCTGTCTTGGCTTTTCATCGGTAGAGCCATGGCCTTGAATTGGAATGAGTCTGATGCCACTAGCCCAGGAATGGAGTACATAAGATGACTATGGCAGGAAGAAATGCTAATGGAAGGGAGAAAACTGCTACTTTTCATAAAGATCTATAGTTATACCAGCCCCATGGGAAAGGTAACAGAAAAGGACAGCACATAAATTAAATTAAATTCTCATAAAATAAGATGCTGCTAATTTATTTTTTCCTGGGCATTAGTATAATGAAAAAATTTAAGTGCCCATGTTTTTTTTTTTTTTTAGATTTGCAGAAAGCAATGAATTTCTCAAATACAGCTAGCTGGTTTATTAGCTAATATTGTTCCTTTTTTTTTTTCTTAAAGAGGTCATTTGCCTGCTGAATTGTGCTTTCATAATTTTGGAATTATATTTTTTAATTGAGATAAAATTCGCATAACACCAAAAACATTTTAAAGTGTGCAATTCAATTGTTTTTAGTGTATTAACAATGTCACACAACCATCACTGATATCTAATGCAATCACACTTTCTTTATCGCAAAAGGAAATCCTGTACCCATTAAACAGTCACTTCCATTATCCCTGCCTCAATACATTCAACCACTAATCTGATTTCTGTCTCTAGAAATTTGCCTATTGTGGACATTTCACATGAAATAAATCATATAATATGTGATCCTTTGAATCTAGCTTCCTTGATTTAAGCATAATGTCAAGATTTACCCATGAATAGTCTTGACACTATTATAAAAAAATCCCTTAGCCATAGGTATAGGGACTTTTCTTCCTTTCCTTTTTAAGAGTCTTCATTCTCTTTCATTGATCTATATATCTATCCTCATGTCAGTATTATACTGTTTTGATTGCAGGAGCTATGTACCACACTTTAGAATGGAAGGTGTGAGTCCTTCCCCTTTATTCTTCTTCCTCAAGGTTGTTTTGGCTACTATGGGTCCTTAGCGTTTTTATACAAATTTTTGCATTAGCTTGTCCATTTCTGTGAAAATACATTTGGAATGATTTATAGTAATTGCTTTGGATCTGGAGATAAATTTAAGAATTATTGTCATCATATCATAAACAATTTTCCAATCTATGAACATAGGATATTCTTATCTTTATTTAGATCTTCTTTAAATTCTTTAAATGAAGTTTTCTTAATTGCAGTGTACTAGCATTTTACTCCTTCATTTTAGTTTATTACTAAATATTTCATTCAGTTTTATGCTACCTAAATGGAATTATATTCTTAAATTCTTTTTTGGATTATTTATATTATGTAGAAATACAAAGAATATTTATATGCTGATCCTGAATCCTGAACCTATGCTAAACTCTTTCATTAACTCTAATAGTTTTTTGTAGGCCATTTAGCAACTTTTTTTTTTTTGGATAAGGGATAGAACCCAGGGCCTCATATGCTAGGCAAGTGCTCTACCATTGATTACAGCCAGCCCTCATTATTTAGGACTTCTATATGTAAGATCACATCATCTCCAAATACAAGTAGTTTTGCCTCTTCCTTTGAAATCTAGATACCGTTTATTTCTTATTCCCCTCTAATGCCTTGACTAGGCCTTTCAGCACAATGTTAAATAGAAATAAAAGAGAAGACATCTTTTCCTGATTTAAAGCAGGGGAGAAAACATTGAATCTTTCCCCAATGTCTCTTCTGTTTGGATTGCAATAACAAAATACCATAAACTTGATGGCTTACACAACAGGAATTTATTTCTCACAGTTCCAAAAGCTGGGGAGTTCAAAATCAAGACACTGGCAGATTCAGTGTCGGTGTTTTCTGTCTCTATGAATTTTCCTATTATGGTCATTTCACATGAAAAGGATCATACCACATGGCCTTTTGAATCCTGCTTCCTTCACTTGGTATGATATTTTTAAGGTTCATACAGTGTTGCAGAATGTATCAATATTTCACGCCTTTTATGACTGAATAAGATTCTATCTGTTTAAAAAGACAGCACCTTCTATGTCCCCTCATAGTAGAAGCAGTAGAGGTACCTTTCATAAGAGCACTATTCCTAATGAAAGACCTAATCCCTTTTCAAGGACTCCTTTTCCTAAAGCTATCATGTTACAGGTTAGGATTTCAACACAGGAATTTAGGGAGGACTCAAACTGCAGACCACAGTAATCATTAAACATGACGTTAGTTATTAATTTTTCATAAATCTCCATTTCCCTTTTATTCATAGTTTGCAGAGTGGTTTTAGCATAAGAAGATGGTGGATTTTTTCATATCATTTTTATATATTCATTGGACAATGATGAGAGTTGTTTCCTTCTATTGATTTTCATATATAGAAACATTCTTGGATCCCTAGGGTAGATCCCACTTGGCCAAGATGCCTAATCGATTCAGTATGTTGCTAGATTCAGTTTGCTACTATTCTGTTGAGGACTTCTACATTTATATTCATAAGAGATATTGCTTTGTAGTTTTCTTTTCTTGCAATGTCTTCATCTGGCATTGGAGTCAGGTAATGTTGCCTTCGTAGAATTAGTTAAGGAGTATTCTTCTGTGGTTGGAAGAGTTTGCAAATTATTCTTGTTAATTTTTAAATGAATGGTAGAATTCACCAGTGAAGTCATCTGGTCCTGATATTTTCCTTGTTATGAGGTTAATCATTATTGATTTAATCTCCTTAGTAGTTACAGGTTTGTTTAGATTTTCTATTTCTTTATGAGCCATATTTGATAAAGTATATATTTATAGAAATTTATCTTTTCCATTTAGGTTATATAATTTGTTACTGTACAATAGTTCTTAATATTCTCCTTGTAATCATTTTTATTTCTGTAATATCAAAAGTAGTATTGCTATTTAATTTCTGATATTAGCAATAAAAGTCTCCTTTTTTCTTGGTTATTATGTTTATGGCTGTACATATTTTTGACATTTTCAGAAAACCAACTTAAAAAAATTTTTTGTTTGTTTTTAGTTGTTGATAGACCTTTATTTATTTATTTATATGTGATGCTGAGAATCAAACCCAGTGCCTCACACATGCCAGGCAAATGCGCTACCGTTGAGCCACAATCCCAGCCCAGAAAACAAACTTTTAAAAACTTTTTCTCAATAGATTTTTTTTTAAACTGAGGATTTAATCCAGGAATGCTTTACCACTGAGCTCCATCCCCCAGCTCTTTTTAAGTCAGGATCTCACTGAGTTGTTTAGTACCTCACTATGTTATTGAGGCTGGCTTTGAACTTGTGATCCTCCTGTCTCAGTTTCCCAAACTGCTGGGATTGCAGGTATTCCCCATTGTGCCCAGCTTCTCCATTGTTTTCTATTGACAACTTCATTTCCTTATTTCTCTATCTCCATCCTAATTTTTATCATCTCTCCTTCTTGCTTTGGATTTAATTTGGTCTTTTTCTGGTCTCTAAAGGTGGCAAGTTACATGAAGTTTTCAGATCTTTATCATTATTTTAATGTAACCATTTATAGCTATAAACTTCCCTCTCAATTCCACTTTCAGTGCATCCCATAAGTTTTGATGTATTGGGTTTTTTTCATCTCAAAGTATTTTCTGATTTTCCTTTTGATTTCTTCTTTGATCCATTGCTTATTTAAGACTATATGGTTTGATTTGCCTTTGTTATGGATTTCCAATTTCATTCCACTGTGTTCTGAAAACATAATTTGTATTGTTTCTGTCCTTTTAAACGTACTGAGATATGCTTTATTGTCTAACTATGGTCTATTCTGCACTTCAAAAAGATGTGCTTTTTCCCATAAAGAGGCATGTGTAATTGAATGACAGGAATACATTCTGAGAAATGCATCATTAGTGTTCTTACACAAACTAAGATGGCTACAACATCACTAGACAATCTGATCTTATGGAACCACCAAGTTATGTGCAATGTGTCATTGACCAAAACATCATTATGCAGTAAAAGACTGTATAGCGGTCAGGTCTAATTATTTATGATATTGTTCAAATGCTCTCTTTATTTATTGATCTTCTGTGTAGTTGTCCCATCTACTATTGATAGTGTGGCTCTGAAATCTCCAACTATTATTGGTGAACTAGATTGTTAGCCCTCCAATTATGTCAGTTTTCCTTTGAATATTTTGGGGCTCTGTTAAGAGAATGTCTGTTCATAATTGTTGTATCTTCTTGAAGTATTGACACTTTCATCAATATATATTCCCTTTTATTTTTTTAATTTGGAATTTTTTATATTAACATTTTTAAAATTTTTTTCTAATTACTTATACATGACAGCAGAATGCATTTTGTTTCATTGTATACAAATGGAACACAACTTTTCATTTCCTTTGTCTCTTGCAAATAATATGATTTAAAGTCTATATTGCCTGCTGGGCACAGTGTACATGCCTATAACCCAAACTACTATGGAGGCTGAGGTGGAAGGATAGCAAGTATGAGGCGATGGACACAACACAATGTGGTGCTGAGGATTGAACCCGGATCCTGCCCGTGCTAGGCAAGCGTTCTACTGCTGAGCCTCAATCCCAGCCCTGACTCCAGTTCTTTTATCCTCTTTTGTGACTATTGTTCTAGTATTTTTTATACATTTTCAATCTATTTGTGTCTTTGAATCTAATGTAAGTTTTCTTGCCAACTTGTAGAGTTAAGATTGTGGTTTTAATCCTTTTTGCCAATTTGACTTTTTTTTAATATTTATTTTTTAGTTGTAGTTGGACTCAGTACCTTTATTTTTATTTATTTATTTGTTTAATGTGGTGCTGAGGATCAAACCCAGGGTCTCACACATGCTAAGTGAACACTCTACAGCTGAGCCATAACCCCAGTCCCCCAATTTGACTTTTAATTGGAGAGCTTAAGTCATTTATATTTTAAGTAAATACCAGTAAAGAAGAATTTACTTCTACTATCCCATCTGGATTTCCTTCTTATATCCTTCTTTTTCACTCTTCAATTCCTCCATGGCAAACTTCTTTTGTATTTTATAAATATTTTATATTGTACTGATTTCATTCTCATTACTTTTATTCAATTTTTTAATTTATTTTCCTAGTGGTTACATGGAGGATCACAATTAATTTGAATAACAATAGTTTAAATTAATAGCACTTAGTTTCATTATTATGCAGAAAATCTCAATATCATATGAAATATCAGATCTTATATAGCCCTGCCCTTCCTTCATGTTGTTATATGTTTTTATTAGAACATTATAATTATACATAGTAATTAGGCTTATTCTGACAAAATCATACATGCATGGAATTTGATTTTCTCCATTTCAGTTCCCACACCCCCACTTTTCCTTCCTCCCTTCTTCTTCCTATTGTCCTTCCTCTACTCCACTGACCTTCATTTTTATTCATCTATTTTTTATTTTTCTATTGGTGCTTTCTACATATACATAAAGGTAATTCCTTGTGGTGTATTAATGTATGCACATAGCATGGTTTAGTTAAAGTCATTCCACATTTCCTCCCCTTTTCCATTCCTCTTCCATTTCTGTGGATTTCCTTTTGCTCAACTGATCTTCCTTATATCTTTATGATATCCAAATCCCCACCCTTTCCCCCCTTATTTTGCTCTAGCTTCCATATATGACAGAAAACATTTGACCCTTGTTTGGCTTATTTCACTTGGCATGATATTCTCCATTTCCATTCATTTACTCACAAATGCCAACATTTCATTCTTCATAGGTGAGTAAACCTCCATTCCATATATATATTATCTCCATCCCACATTTTCTTTATTGATTCATTTGTTGATGGGAATGTGGGCTAGTTCTACAACTTGTGAATCTCTTTAAGAGCAATTTGGGGTTTAGGTTTTTTTGGATATGTGAATTCATGTTTTCATCATTTTGGGGGTAGTTTTTGTACATCGTTTCTTCAAATATTCTTTGGGCCTATTTTTCTTTCTTCCCTCCTTCTGGAATTCCTATTGTGTGTATGTTTATACACTATATGGCATCCTATGTCTCTTAGGTTCTGTTTAAATATTTTCAGGTTTTTTTTTTCTTTCTATTCCTCAGATTGGTTAATCACAATTGCCTTATTTTAAAGTTTATGAGTTACTTTTTCTGCCAGCTCAATATCTTTAGTCAACTTTGACTTCAGTTCTTGTACTTTTCAGCTCCAAAATTTCTACTTGGTTACTTTTTTGTAGTATCTATCTCATTATTGATATTCTGTATTTATTTGGCATTCTTTACTTCTTTGTCCATGGTTTCCTTCAGCTCTTTGAGCATACGTAAGATAGTTGATTTAAAGCCTTTTTCCAGTAAGTCCAATGTCTGTGATTCCTCATAGATGTTTTCCCTTAATTTCTCATTCTCCCGTGAATGAACCACACCTTTGTTTCTATTAGCACCTCATACTTTTTGTTAAATACTTTAAAATATTTTAATATTACTCTGTGGTAACTCTAAAAATGAGGTCTACCTCCTTCCCAGGCCTTGTTGCTCCTTCCTGTTGTTTGGTTTTCTAAATGACTTTTCTGAACTATTTTTGCAAAGACTATATTATTGTTCTTTTTTTTTAAGTTCCTTTTTATTTTTTTTTTAGTTGTAGACAGACACAATACTTTTACTTTATTTATTGTTTTTATGTGGTGCTGAGGATCAAACCCAGTGCCTCACACATGCTAGGCAAACACTCTACCAACTGAGCCACAACCCCAGCACTGTGTTATTGTTCTGTTTTTTTTTTTTTTTTTTTTTGGTATCAGGGGCACTTGACCACTGAGCCACACTTCCAGCCCTATTTTGTATCTTATTTAGAGACAGGGTCTCTAAGTTGCTTAAGGGCCTCGCTAACTTGCTGAGGCTGGCTTTGAACTCATGATCCTCCTGACTCAGCCTCCTAAACCACTGGGATTACAGGTGAGTGCAACCACACCCAGCTTATTATTGTTCTTATGTGGTTACTTAAGTCTCTGGTCTATTAACTTTGTGGTCAACAAGTGATTTGACTGGGATTTCCTTAAACACCTGTGGCAAATCGCTCTTTCAGTCTTTGCATATTGACTCCATTTTGGTTTCACTATTTCCGTCATTAGCCAGGCCCTTTACAACACTGCCTTAGCCTTCACTTCATGTTTTCATGAATGTCATCCAGGGGTGATAGATGATGGTTTTCCAGGTATTTTCTGAATACATATCCAGCTCTAAGTATATGAGTGATCTTTTACATTCCCTAATATAAGCAGGATTTTTTTTTTCAAAACCATTATTCACCCATGCGTCTCCCTCATCAGTGTGTTCCTTTACAGACATTTTGGCCTGTCCACTACTTGCCCATCTGTTATCTCTTATCTCAAGTATTTATGGCCTTTAAATTTGTTTGATAAATGCCTCTTGGAAGTCAGTCAAGTCCTGAAAAAATTCCATGGTGATTAAAACAAAACTATGCCCCTGATATGATCCATCTGAGAGCCATCAGACAGGACAAAATGAAAGCAAGTTTAGTTTTGCCACCTCTGTTATCTGCAAACTACACCCAGAACCACTAGCATTACAGGGATGAAAAGTACCTTAGCAATTTTTCTTTCCCTTTTACAGTATTTTTTCATACTTTCTTTTTAACATTAAAAAGAAAGTATGAAAAATATATAGTATATATTTTAAGATTATTATATATATTTATATATATGTAATAATCTTAAAATACATACTATATATTTAGTTATAAATATGTACACCTTCTTTTCTGGATTTTAATCCCATGAAGTTGGGCTATAACTTAAATGATTACTAATTCCCCAATAATTTCAATAGTACACAGAAAATAATAGGTGCTCAATAAATATTTGTCAGTCAAGTCATTTCCATTTCAGGTGGAGGAATTAAGATCCTGAATGATTGGTGTGACTTGCAGTGGCTCACTAAGCTACTAAGCAGGGAATTCTAACTGAAGCCTCAGAATTCCTAAAAAAATCTTATGTTGTTTATTTTCTACTTTTGGTTTTAATCTAACCTTACCTTGATGTATCTTTGAGTACACAGACCATGTGTCATACTTTCATAATACTGTGTTAGTTCCTCCATGTGCCCAACTCCAATCCAAATGCTTGCTCAGGGATAGTCTCAAAGGAAGACATTAGGGCTGGGGCTGGGGCTCAGTGGCAGAGCACTTGCCTAGCATGTGTGAGACACTGGGCTTTGATCCTTAGTACTGCATACTAAAATAAATAAAATAAAGGCACATTGTCCATCTACAACTACAAAAAAGGAAGACATTAAGAAAAATACATAATCCTGCTAACACTTATAACTATAATTCACTAATAAAACAATTGTTTGAAAAAAGAAAAATACATGAAACTACTATATTATAAAAATTGTGCTGTAAAAAATGTTTTATGACAAAATGCTTTATGGTCAGTTCCAACTGCTATATAGCAAATTGGTCACCATTTTCCTTTCCTCAAATTTCCCAGATTCCTACATATTTCAGGACAAGGGAGTTTAGCATAATAATTTCTATCAACTGTTTTGCTAGTTCACCAAAAGAATGCCTATGCCTTTAATTGCCTATTTTAGACAGCTATTGATTCTTAGAAATTTAGTAATCTAAAATGTTTCCAGTAGTGTCATGAGCAAGCTATGTCGTTAACATAGACCAAACATGTTTGTGTCTTTCCACAATGTCAGAATTTATTGGATGACAATAAATTCACGGGCTATATCACTTTCAACAGTGGCAGTCACTGAATACTCATGGGTCCTCTGGCAGTCATAAGCCAGGCCATCACAGGTTCTTTTATTCTGATCTCAGTTTCTAACATCTGTAGCACTCAAGTGATATGTCACACTTTACATAATTATATATGAAAGTTACAGAAAGGCTAGGAAAGGGTTAAGGCAGCCACAGAGGTTCAGGAGGCTGAGAGCAAATGCAGACAGCAGATATGAAAGCAAAGAGTACAAATTGGGAACCAGCTTCATTTATTCAGGGAACAGAGCTGTCAGAGTGCAGGAACTTGTTCTAGGCCGGAGTCTTGCAGTTTCACAGGGTCAGCTTAGAGTGTCAGCTTGAGGTGTCAGCTGTGTGTGGTCATAATGGGCAAGGGGAACCACACTCTGCTGAAGCCTGGGAACAGAGATTTGGAGGTTCACTGCTGTGGCAATTTTCTGAGCAAGGCTCAAGATAAGTGGCTAAGTAACAAGGTCAGTGTGCTACTCTGTCCAGTCTCAGGGTGCTCCCCTTTGGGGGCCTTGGATGGGGGTTTGCTTCATTTTATGGACTGGTGAATTTGATAAGCTCATAGGCCTGGTTTTTTCCCATGTGAGTTTGGCATGCCCGTGCATCTATGTGATTCTGATTAATTAAATAAGTTCACAAATGACCATTTTTTACCACATATGCTTGACATATCTGTTGTAGTTGGACACAAAACCTTTATTTTATTTATTTATTTTTATGTGGTACTGAGGATCTAACCCAGGGCCTCATACATGCCAGGCAAGCGCCCTAACACTGAGCCACAACCCCAGTCCTGACCATTTTTATTAGTATGATTAATTTATCAGTTTGTGCCTTATGGTTGTGCTAAGCAGAGGGTGGCTATAGCATAATTCTACATCAGCATTTAAACTCAAAATGCAGTAACTCATGGCAAACTACTGCTTTATAAATGAAGTAATTCAGGGTTAAGCACAGTCTGAGAACTATTATTCTATATTCATCATGGAGTTACTCAGAGCAGGACACAGCCTGCTCTCTACAAGTAGATAAAACCACATAACAAGATATATCACTGTGAAGGTGGGGGATGTACAGATATAAATTGTATGAACCTAAGAAACAAAGTAAACTACATGAATCTCCTAAAATTGATGTAAGAAAAAGGGAAGTTGGGCGCCATGGCATACACCTGTAATCCCAGCAGCTCGAGAGGCTGAGGCAGGAGGATAGCGAGTTCAAAGCCAGCCTCAGCAAAAGTGAGGTGCTAGGCAACTCAGTGAGATCCTGTCTCTAAATAAAATACAAAATAGGGCTGGGGATGGGGCTCAGGTGGTTGGTGATCGAGTGTCCTTGAGTTCAATCCCATACCAAAAAAAAAGGGAAACATCCATTTCTCTTCATTATGTATAACACCTTCAAAAATAGTATTATTCTTAAAAAAAATAAAAGAGTAGTAGTATCTAAAATGCTACTCCTTACTCAATGCCCTCAGATCTTGCAGGAGCAATTTTCTCTAAGTAGTTCAGTAACCAGTAAGAAAAGCATAAAACTGATACATACAAACCCCTCAGCCCCTAGCCAGGGAAACAAGAAACACTTTCAACAGATATGTAATTAGCAGGCTGCTTGACAAATGTTCGGACCTCCCAAGTATGAATGCAAGTCCAAATATGCACCAGTTTTTCTCCAGCAGAACAACAGAACAGATAGAAGAGAAAACTAAGAAAAAAAAATAATGTAGGTCCCCAAAATTAAGCAAAGGGTTTAGTAACCAGTAACACATCAGACTGTTCAAGTAAAACACAAATATTTTTTCCTCCCTTGGTCATCTGCTTAGATCCAGCCAACAATTGTAACAATTGTACACACTTGTGTAACACAGAGTGTGGATGGATGGGTTGTTTGTCTCATGAATTTGAAAAATGAAATTCATGGACACAAGGGTGAGAGCAAAACAATGGGATTTATTAGTGTATTAGAGAAGAGAGAGGGTCCCAAGAGAGGGTTGCCAATGGGTGTCTGTTGTCTAAGGGTTTTCATGGACTTGATTTGTCCCTATTGGTGATTGGTGGGATGATATGTAAATATAGGCTTCAGAAAGGAGACCAATCAACTCTATTTTGTCTTCTTCAGCAAATCTAGAGAAAAATGATTTTTAAGCCTTTATTAGTACAAGGATGGGAATTAGGGTCTGTTGGCACAAGAGGAAGTATCTTTTGTGGTTGGTGGTGTCTAGGGATTGTAAAGGAACTGTCTTTGGGCTAGAACCAACTGGGGTCAGAAGTTTGATTTTCCAATCCTCTCTTCTTCCCTTTCTTCTCTGAGACCATTTTCCTGGCTGCCTATGGGTGGTCTATCTTCCTGTCTCACTTGTATAAAAAGTAAAGTCTTAATGCAGGAGTTGGGGAAATATTAGAGAGAGAAAAGACATACATTCTATGGCCAGCCCTCCATGTTTTGTTTTCTAGGATACTGGATGTGAAATTCACTTCTTGTTTCTCAGAATTGTTTTTCAGCTATAAAATTTTCAAAATCCTCATGAAACTAATTCAAAGCCTTTAAAATTTATGTTAAAAACTTTATTACAGTGTCCTAATAAATCAGCACTCAGTAATAACAAATTATAAGAATGTATCATATATTAAAAAGATAAATCAGAATTTAATAATAAAGAGAGAAGGTGTTTTCAAATCAGATAGCAAAAACACTAACTAATGGGAACATTGGTAAACACCACATGATTTATAGCATGGCTCTTGGTTAGGGTGTGTTGTATTTTTGTTGAAAAATACAAAAGTTTACAAAAAAAAAAAAAACCCTCAAGGAAGGCCTCTATGCGAAGTAATCAAGTGCCCCCTCTCCTCAAGAATGAGAATAAGCCAGGTATAGAAAGAACAAGGAAGATGAGGCACAAAGGCCCTAAGGTAAGAACTTTTGAGGGTTAGAGGGAATAAAAGGAGGTCAGGAGTGAATAGCATTTGTAGGATGTTAGCAGGGAAATTGAATGCAAAGAGTTTATAGACAAAGGCAGAGGGCAACTCCAAAAGGACTTTATGAACATAGTTAGGATTTGAGATATTATTTTAGATATAATGGGAAGTTTTGAAAAGCCTCAGAGAGAAGATGGCATGATTCAAATGACATTTTAAGGATATCTTGCAGTTTATGAAGAATAGATCTATGAACAACAATGGATGTCACCTATTTTCATGAACCTAGAAGAGGTGATAAAATTGGGGGCATATTACACATATTAGATGTAAGATAGCAGACCTTTGGGCGCCAGGGACAGCTGGCAGGAAATACATCCATGTGTTTAATGAGGGAGGACTTGTCTATTAGAAGAATTATAAATCTAGAATAAAATTTCTAGTACATACTACATACATGTACTTCCTCATATAGGTGAAGATTCAATTACTTGAAATGCCTTTACTCATTTGATTATCAAAGGGAGCATCTTAATTCTAATATTCTTAGGTATCCAAGCCATGTAAAATCATTCAGATGCAATTTCATTAAGCAAAAATATTACAGATTTAATTTATATTTTCTCTTCATTCATGTATCTCCATACAGCCATCTTGAGTGACTACTGTAGAAAAACATAGGATTCTTAATCTTGAAACAATATCACCCAGAATATTTATCATCAATAAATTAGTCACATTATTAATTAAATAAATCTCATGTTCATGAGTCACTGCAATGATTGAGAGACAATATGCACAGCCCTATCAGCATGAAACCTGCTATTTGTGCAAACTATTTGGAAACTATGAGTCACTATATCATAGGTTCAATGGGCCTTTTTCATTTAAATGTATGCATTTTAAGAAATAACTGAATTGGTTGCACACAGATTATAATAAGGAGGAAATGATAGAGAACCACTGTTTACTAAATGTAGTTTTGCACATAATAGCAAAAGTACAACACAATAACCTCAAAAAATAAAATATTCAGAAAATTTTCTGGAACCTATGTTAGTCAGTTTTCATGGCCATGACCAAGACCAAAATACCTGACCAGAGCGGCTTAGAAGAAGAAAAGTTTATTTTGCCTCCCCGTGTCAGAGGTCTTAGTTCATAGTTAGTCAAGCCCATTGATCTGGGCCAGAGGTGAGGTGGAACAACAGGGCAGATGGTGTGGTGGAGCTTATGGCAGGGAGGAAGGAGAGAGGGAGAGGGAGAGAGAGAGGGGGGCGGGATGGAGTCAGGGGCAGACATAGTCCCCAAGATCAAGTCCCCAATGATCTACATTGGCACCTTGCTTGCTCTCTGTTTCCTGGCAACCTTGAGATGAGCAATTGTCCTCTTTCGTGATGTTCTGCCTCACCTCAGGCAACTAACCATGGACTGAACCTCTGAAACTGTGACTCCCAAATCAACTTTTCCTCCTCTAAGTTGTTCTGGTCAGGTACTTTGGTCACAGCCACAAAAACCTAACACACTTTCTCTTCTTTTAGTTAAAAAATATAAGTTAAAATGTCCCCAATCACAAAAGAGATAAATATAAAAAACAATTGGTTGGACTCCCTACAATTTTCCATTACATCATTTCTTAGCTGGAATTGGGGGGAGAGGTGACTTGATTGCTTTCTTTCTGTATATAAAAAATCCTTGATTTTTACAGATTCACATCCATACCAATTCACACATTCACTTAGTAAAACTAAATGAATCAATAAGTAAATTAAATCAATTGATTTACAAAATGTACCAATAAGCAAGTCCAAGTTTCAAAGATGCTTCAAGGCATTTTCAGAAATTGTTTTCAGAGGATGCTTCCAAGGGATTTCTGTATAAACCAGTTTTTGTTTTTCTATAATACAATAAATTTTGATTTTGCTCTCTGCCATCACATTGATGGAAATTATAAATAAAAGAAGTCAATTAAGATAGCCCACAGTATCTTCTTCTCTACTGTCCTAAATAAAAGAGAATAAACTCACTGGCTTCTCTGAATTTGATTAATATTTAAATATAGCAAAGGGAAGGAGTGGGGAGCTGGGGTGGGGGTTAATTTAACATTGATATAGATGCTCCATGCCCAAATTTTGGCCCGCCAGTTCTGGGATCTTTGTTTGGATAAAACGAAAGAAGTTAGGCAATAAATGTATGATAGAGGATAGATATATTTGGCTTGTATTGGAAACAGAGTGTATCTATGGGAAAAAGACCTTATGGGCTTGAGAAGACTAGTAAATAGGGATTTTTTTCCACTAGAGGGAGGAAGAAGACCAATGCTGATACCATGCGTGTGATATTGTCACAGAGAGAAAAGGAGATGGAAGGATTTAAACTGCATCAATTATTAAAAGTATAAACATCCATAGCCATTTCTTAAGAGACTAAAGTGTAAAACCTTAAATGGCTCTCCAGTTGGTTTTGGATGAGGTCTTAGTCTGGGATGCTGTAACAAAATACCATTGACTAGGGAACTTATAAACTAAGGAAAGTTATTTTCACATTTCTGGAGGGTGTGAAATCTACATTATGGCACCAAAAGATTTGGTGAGATTCTGGTGAGGGCCACTTCCTGGTTCATATATGGTATGTTTCCCTGTGTCTTGCATGGTAGAGGGTGCAAGACAGCTCCCTGAAGCCTCTTCATACAGGCATTCATCCAATTCATGAGGCTCCTCCCCCTAGACTTAATGATCTCCAATCCCCACCTTGTAATACCATCATATTGGTGATTAAGTTTCAATGTTTGCATTTTAGGAGGATATGAGCATTCAGATCACAGAAGATGGTAATCAATTATTTTTTCATCTAATGCTGCACTGAGTTTAGACCACTTTCAGCTTTATATGAATTAAAATTACATTTGAATTAAATGATTAAATGAAGATTTTCTACCACTTTCATCACCAAGTGAGGGCCGGAAAATTCAGTTCAAATTTAGGTTTATGTGCTATTATGCCTATATATGGTAGATAGAGAGGATAAGTGTATCCATGTATATACATATATACATGGAAACAAAGGTAATAAAATAGCTATCATGGACTGGGGTTATAGCTCAGTGATGGGGCATTTCCCTTGCATGTTTAAGGCACTGGGTTCAATTCTCAGCACCACATAAAAATGAATAAATAAAATAAAGGCATTGTGTCCATCTACAACTAAAATATATATTTTAAAAAATAGTTATCATTTACTAAGAACCTACTATGAGTTGGGCTTTTCATATATAGTATCTCTAATCCTCACAAAGTAGTTAATAGTGTGCCCATCTTACAGATGTGAAAACTGAAATTTAGAAATATTGACTGGCTGGTTCGAAGACATATAGCTATTAAGAGGGCCCACCACATTTTAACCTAAACATAATCTGTGCACCCTATTGCACAGATTCCCCATAATTCCTCCTTCTGAGCAGAGAAAGCCCAGCAAGCATTATGGTTAAACTCAACTCCCTCTTTCATCCTTCTGCTACCAACATAAATATTTCCTCCCTAAAACTTACTTTAAATTGAAACTGAAGAACTGATATTTACTATATAATAGTACATTATTTAAAGAAATAAACAGACAAGTATCTGGTTCAGTTGAATTTCATTTGGCTTATTTCTTCGGACAAATACTGCATTTGATTTAGGTGACAGAACATATTTATAGAAATGAGGAATCACTGGTTTAAGGTAGTGATAAGTAATAGGCATTTTTCCTCTCTTAACACAGAGCACAAGCATATGTGTAGTCTCAAAAACCCAAAGATTATTGGAAAAGTAATTTTAAAAAAGTCCTGAATGTACAGTTATCTAAATAAAAGAGGAATATTACAGAAACACAAGAGCACAAGGCTTTTTTTTTTTTTTTTAACCATTTGTCTACCTGGGACACTGTCAGTGATATTCAGGTTCAACTCCCTTTGTCTTCTCAGAATGTGTGGCAGTGCTCTTATGGATTATCTTTTTCTGCTTAGTAACCTGCAGCAAGACTGCTAATCAAGAAAGAGAGGAAGCTGCCTTTCATGATGAAAATTGCTTTTCAGTGACTGATTGTGCTAATCAATCTTCAGCTATGGAAATAAGGTCAATAATTCCCCAACACTGATGTCTACGTGAAGAAAGGCAACTGCTACTAAAAACACAGAAAAGCAGCTTTTGAGAAAAATGCTGTAGGACAAATAAGCTTGGGAAGTACTTCTAGAAGTTATGAAAAGGGGAGAAACTGACTTCCTTCTGTAGGTCCCTGTATTTCTCACTTGTATTTGATGACAGATTCCATTTTTTTTTCTTTTTCAGCAATGCTAAAGTCAAGAAAGGCTAAAAGATTAGAATGACTAGCATTTTGCTCATGAAAAGGAATCTTGCAGCAGTGTGAAAGCTAGGAGGAAAGGTAGGGAGAGCAAATCTGAGCAATGAGGGTATGGCGATAACAAAAAAAGATTGATGGTAAAAGGATAACCAACTCAGGACATATGGAGACCTGAGCTAGACAACTCTATCCTATTTTAAAAATCATGACCACAATATGAAATAGATCGTTTCTTATTTAAAATTGTTTTTGTCAAATTTTGCATTAGTGTTCACTGTTGGCCTCAGTTTCTGGGCTCCAGCAGACCTGGCTTGGCCACACTTGTCTCAATATGACAATCAAAAAGACCAGCAGTGGTGAAGGGCAGGAAAAGAGCTTTAAGCATGGGCCAGCCAGGAAGAACAGATATAGGGGTAGAGTGACCTGTCTTCAAGGGGCTGACAGAAACTTTGAGGTTTTATTAAAAAAAAAAAAAAAAAGCAAGGGTTTCAGGGCACAATTGCTGGGAGTTTGCATAGCTGGCAGAGTAGATCATCTTGGTCAGGCCCTGGACAGGTTGATCTTTATCTCATGGCTGGTTCTGGAAAGTTCTGGGAAGGTCATCAACACTAAGGGTTTGATTCAGTTCCCATTGTGAGATGATTGTTCCTGATTAGGGGGAAAGTCTCAGTTCCATCATGGGATAATTGTTCCCTCTTAGTGGGCAATTTTATCATGAAGGGTTGATCTGTTCTGTGAGGCTCACCATTGTTTGGGGGTAGTTTCAGTCTCTTATCATAAAGGTGCTTATCAGTCAGAACTTTGGTTCCCTAGAATCCAAGGTAACTGCAGAAGAAAGTGCCTTCAACGGAAAAATAAATAAACAAAGTTAAGGAGGCAAATGGAGTCAGAGAAGGATAAAATGGAGTTAGTTGGGTCAATGACTAGGCCCTCCTTCAGTACCACTAGAGGTGTGGGGGGGTTTTTATTTGTTTTTTTTTCCCCTACATATATAAAAGAGTTTTGTTTTATTTGAATTTAGTTTCTGATTGCACATGTTTGACAAGTTATCTGATGGTTTGGTCCCTTTAAAAAACTAATGATGGGAGCTGGGTTGTGGCTCAGTGGCAGAGTGCTTGCCTAGCACCTGTGAGGCACCAGGTTCAAGCCTCAGCACCACATAACAAATAAAGGCATTCCGTCCATCTACAACTACCAAAAAAAATTAAAAAAAAAAAAAAAAAAAACAGATGATGGGCATGAAGGAGACAAGCATCTACAATAAATATGTGTTCTTAAATTCCTTAAGTCCAATTTCTGACCAATAAGTACGGAAGAATCAACCTTTAAGGAATCCACCACACACCCCCACACACCCTCATTCTCCAAAGAGAACTGACTATTTGTCTAAAAATAACAGTGATTTTTGTAAAATCACTATCTCCATTTACTAAGGAGAGCCACTATTGTGGCCTTGTTTCAACTTTATTGCACTCCATACAACCTAAACTATGTCATCTAGTGATTCTGAGCAGAAATACCAAGTTATATTGATGCCTGTTCATTTGAATCTCCCAACTTGAGTGACATTCTCCAGAGGATGGCATAAATGTGCTAAATAGGAAAGTGAATAAATATTTAGAGGCACTTTCATGGTTAAGGAGTATAGAGAGTACTTTAAAACTACAGTGCACAATCCAATTTTAATTTTTCTATCTCACTAATATTCTCAGGGAGCTCTTTTGTACTCTAGGGGCTGGGAACTAATATACATGAACAGATGTTAAATATTCACAAAACCTGTACAAATTAAACATTTGAAAAATACCAAGTGTTTATGAAGAAACAGTGCAACCAAAGCTCTAGTTCATACAGCACTCATAAAAAATATAGGTTGGAAAATTGAATGTTTATGTTCCCTCCAAATTCAAATGTTGAAACCTTAATCCCCATTGTTATGGTATTTAGAGATGATTCCTTTGGAAGGTAGTGGGATGAGTGTCCTTATAGGAAGATACATGAGAGCTCGCTTTCTCTCTCCTCTCTGCCATGTGAGAATACAAGAAGTTGGCTGTCTGTAAAACCTGTAGGAAGTCCTGCACCAGAACCCAACCATGCTGGCACCCTCGTCTCATATTTTCCAGCCTCTAGACCTGTGAGAAATAAATTAGTGTTGTTTAAACCACCTGGTTTATGGTATTTTGTGATAGCAGCCTGAATTAAGACAGTACTGTCCAATTAAAGAGAATACATAATTCCATTTCTGAATAAAGCTTGCACATAGGCTATCGGCAATGCTTACAAGAATATTCTTAGCAGCCTTGCTCTTAAAGGCAAAAAATCAAACCAGACCAAATGGCCTTCCATAGGAAAGTAGAAAAATATGCACTTGTAGTATGAATATACGTTGGAATATTATACAACAGAAAAAAAATTAATAGCAGTTGCCTGCATCAGCACAGATAAAGTTCAAAACAGAGTCACAGAAAAAGACATTCTGTAGGCTTATATTCATAGAGCACTAAATGAAATAAAGCCAAATAGTTCTTGTGGTAAAAATATAAAGTAAAAGCAAGAGATAATTGACATACATTTTTGGACCATGAGACATTTAAGCTGAAGAGAGAGAAGGGATACCAACAGATTGTACATGGGGCTCAGAGGTGCTGATAATACTCTGTTCTGAATTTAGGAATGAACTGTGAGTGCTCCAGTTAATTATCATTGATTGTTCCTATCTACTCCCTTTGTAAGTATGCTGTGTTTCATAATAAAACCCAGAATTGTCAAGAGAAATGATTTTAGGATTAGCAATTGGCTCAGAGGCTGAAGCTGTCAGATGGGGAATTGCTTCTCTGGAATGAAGGAATTCATTTGCAATATTCATTGTGATTTGGGTATAAAACCCTCTAAGGATCTACCACCCTGCAGTACCAGTACCCACCTCACCCATGCCCAATAGTGTTTTCACAAAGTTGGAAGGCTGTGCACAAATCCAGTGGGAACTTTTTTTAAAAGAAACAAAACAAACAAACAAAAAAAAGGGTTTCAACTAAAAAAATTATCCAGTATAGCCCAAGCCATGAGTGAGCCCGTGAAGATGCTCTCCAAAACAAATGTGAGGCCTTGTTCACCCTGTTAAGATTTGTGGCAGCTACTGCTTCTCAGAAAAATTTCTGCATTCACCTCTCCCCTCTCTACTGTGAAACTTCTAGATCATCTCACCCCTTTAGTTCCATCTGTCACCCATATGTTTGTGTCAAGAGAGAAGAGATGTCTCTGAAGAAGGGTCTGAGGAATTCCCAGAAAAAACTCAGGACTAGCAGGATTCTTGGCATACGTGACAGAAAAGAATTTCAGCACAGCCAAACAAAGGCATAGACGGAGGCTTATTTAAGAAGGTTGATATCCAGTCAAAGGAGAATGCGGGCTGTCTCCAGAGAAGCCCTGACTTGGGAGGATGGGGGTTGAATATTTATAGAAGGGCTGTATCAGGGTCCAGACTGGGGGTGGATCCAGGGTGGAGCTGCCCAATTTCCTGCCAGTTTTCCCTGCACTTGCGTATTTCCCTCATTTTACAAGGTCATGGGCCAAGATTTACAACTGTACTTTCTGTATTGCAATGACTTGTGGGTGTTTCCTCTAAAATCCAGTATTTCTCTCTCTTCATTCTAAATCCCTATGTCACTTGGATTTTTACTTCTTGGTCTGGCATCTTAATATTGAAAATCTGTTTACTTGGTCTGCCCAGTTTCTCCCTAGAATTCAGCCCCTTGAATTTCTTTGTCTGCATTCACTGCATGGCTCATGAATGCCCAATGCCAAAACCTTTTCATCTTGCTTTTTCATGAGGGAAGAAGGGGAATATGTACCTGTTTTTGCTTAGATATTTTAGCTGCATATTTACATAATTTTCATAATTAAAAAAACTGGATTGACATAAGCACAAATATTGTCCTACTGCAATAGTCAAAGTGATAAAATTAATGATAAAACTATTAAGGAATTTTCCTAGGGAATGCACCTATAGATAAATTATTGAATCAAAACCTAAAACAAAAAACTTAAATGCAGACAGTATAATGCTTTTTAATGCAAATCAGTTTTTTTTTACATCCATAGCTTCTTTAATTTGCAAAGAAGAAGCAATTAAATAAATTTATTACCCTACTTGGAAAGGTAACTAGATCATTTTCTATTCCATCTAACAATATTTCATAAAATTGGGTTCATGATTTTTTGGGAGGTACTGGGGATTGAACTAAGGGGCACTCGACCACTGAACCACGTCCCCATCCCTATTTTGTATTTTATTTAGAGACAGAGTCTCACTGAGTTGCTTAGTGCCTCGCTTTTGCTGAGGCTGGCTTTGAACTTGTGATCCTCCTGTCTCAGCCTCCTGAGCTGGGATTACAGATGTGTGCCACTGCATCCACTTGGGTTTATGATCTTTTTCAATACCTGTATATGTAAACAAAGTCACATCTCCCCCCCCCCAACCCCCGTACTGAGGTTTTAACCCAGGGATGCTTTGCCACTGAGCTATATCTTCAGCCTTTTTTATTTTGTTTTGTTTTATTTTATTTTGAGGCAGAGTTTCACTAATTTGCTGAGATCTTGCTAAATTAAAATGCTGGCCTCAAATTTTTGATCCTCCTGCCTCAGTGTCCTGGGTTGATCGGATTACAAGTGTGTTCCACCATCGTGGCTGGCATATCTCTTTTTATTTTCTCAAATTTTATTGCTTAAAGCTTCACATGTCCTGATTAGCCATATGCCCACTCTCTCCTTTTTAAGGCTTTTCATTAAGCAAGAAAAGTAGTTTGGTCCCAAGAAACCAATTTTCTTCCCCAAAGCTATGCATAGTGAGATCTAGGAAGTCTAGTTCTAGCACTATTCTGTTGTTTCTTATTGGACTCTGTTCTCTGATATCTAATGCTGCTTGTCTAGTACTGAGGTGAGGTCTTTCTGGTGTGGACACTTTGTAAGATGCAAGGGGACTTTAGTATAGGGCTCAACTGTGTGTGTGTGTGTGTGTGTGTGTGTGTGTGATGTCCCACTCACATTCTCAACCCTTGCGCTTCCAAGTAAAATGAGACCCCCTAAGAATATTGGAGTATTCACATGCTCTTAACATTCTATTCATAAATTTTATAATAATAAGCCAAAGATGTTTCCTTCAAATAAGGGTCAATGATGAAAGTTCCCCCAATATCTTTCAGGGTTCACTCTTGGTGTTATATTCTGTGGGTTTTGACAAATGTATAATGATACAATCCATCATCATATTATCAAACAGAATGATTTCAATGTTCTAAAAAATCCTTTGTGCTATGTAGGGGTTCTGTGTTTGGGTTTGAGGTCTCTGATAGCTTCATGATTGTGGCATGCTTGGTGTCTAGGAAGTTTCTGGGCAAAGACACAGAATGCCTTCATGAGAAGGCTCTGTGTTAGAGTTTTATCAGCCTCAACCTTGATCTCAAGCACACAGCTCCTAGGAATAAAGGAACGCTCTTGTTAGTCAACCACAATGTTTTACTGAGCCTAAACCTGTCCACGTAACAGTAACTTTATACAATGGACTTTCTTGAGAGCTACACAAAGCTCATAACATTGCACATTGCAACTTAGTATTAACTGAGGAATAAGCTACATAACATTGCTAAGTCTGTAACCTGCTCAGTAATACAATGAACAATATGTACTAATGATGCCAATGACCTCTAGTAACCTATTGATAAAAATAAAGCTTGGCAGCTTGGCCCCTCTGCCATTCTGCCATCTTTCTTTCCTGCCTCTGCATCTTGACTCTGTGTCCCTTTTTATTTTCCTTACTATACCTATTTACCCCTCTTCTTCTCTAATGCCCTTGAAACCCACTGATCATTTTATTATCTCTATAGCTTTACTTTTTCCTGAACATCATATCATATTGGTATCATTCAGTTGGTTGAATCCACAGATGTAGAACACCTGGATACCAAGAGCTAACTGTAATGCAACGTGAGCTCTTTATTCACACACATATTTTCAGAAAATTTGATTCACGTTTTTTTAAAAATGTTATTTTTTCTTTATATATATATATGCTAGTAGAGTATATTTTGATACATTTATACAAACATGAAGTATATCTTATTCTAATTAGGATTCCAGTCTTGTGATTTTACATGATGTGGAGATTCACTGTGGTGTTGAATCACATTCTGACTTCAAAAATATCTGGGGCTGGGGCTGGGGCTGGGGCTGTAGATTAATTGGACCTTCATCAAAATTCAAAACTTTTGTACATCAAAGGACACTATCAAGAGAATGAAAAAACCACTATATATATATAAACCATTATATATATAAAATATATAATATATATAAATATATAAATATATATATAAAACCTATATATATATATATATATATATAAAACCACTATATATATATAAAACCATTATATATATATATATATAATGAATATTCAGAATATATAAATAATTCATAAACTCAACAATAACAAACAAAAAAAAGTGGTCAAAGGACTTGAATAAACATTTCACCAATATCACTAATTAGGGAAATGCAAATCAAACCTACAATGAGATACTACTTAATACCTGTTAGTATTGGTATTATAAAACAAAACAAATTTAATGGATATAAAGTCTCTGTTTGACTTGGTAAAAAAAATTTCTGGAGTTTCACGTGATGATGGTGGCTGTAAAATAATATAAATGTTCTTAATGCATTGGTTTATACACTCAAAGGGGGTTAAATTATAAATTTTATGTGATGTATATTTTGACACAATGTAAAACTATAGATATAAGGGCTGTTATTTGGATTTTGTCCCCTAAAATATTGTGAAGGGGCTGACATTTGCACCTAAGTTTGTTAAGGGAGTATAACTGAATGTTTCAATTCATGCAGAACCAGACACATAGATGAACACAAGAAATAAATATTTGGGAAAAGTTTTTGGACTTGGAGGGATCATGAAATTTGAGGTTTAAACAAAGTTTACCTAAATCTTCCAGGGGCCAAGAAAGCCTAGCTACCATCTCTAGATTACAATAATATAATGATTATTATTAGTGTTTACCATATGCCAGGCATTACACCTTACATAAAATTGTAAATTGTTTCTTTAACCCTCACTGCAAGCCATTGATGTAAGTATCACCTCATTTTATACAGGAGAGAAGTAGGGTTAAATGCATGCCACAGCCACATTATTCAGTAGGTTCCAGAGCAATTTTTATTTATTTATTTATTTATGTATGTATGTATGTATGTATGTAACATAGATTGAATCCAGGGGCACTTAACCACTGAGCCACATCCCCAGCACTTGTTATTTTTTATTTTGAAACAGGGTCTCACTAAGTTGCTTAGGGCCTCGTTCAGTTGTTGAGGCTGGGTTTGAACTTGCAATCCTCCTGCCTACCTTCTGAGCTGCTGGGATTACAGGCATGTACCACCCTGTCAGTCACCAGAACAAATATTTTAAGGTTAGTCTTGTTGAATCTAGAAACAATTCTCATCCTTGTGTAGGAGATACTGGTACTTAAAAAAAAAAAAAAAAAAAAAAAAAAAAAAAAAAAAAAAAAAA
>NW_026000249.1:25040745-25047729 GCF_001458135.2 Marmota marmota marmota
AAAAAAAAAAAAAAAAAAAAAAAAAAAAAAAAAAAAAAAAACAACCAATGATCTGAAAAACTTGAAAGGAGAAAAAAGCAGTGAAACAGGCTAAAGAAACATTGGGAGAAAAATGATTCAGGGAAGATAGAGGAATCACATAAAGCACTGATCTTCATATTGTTCTGATCTTTTTCCACCCATGTTTGTTTGGACCTAAATGAGCTGACATTTGGAAATTTGACAGACTGCAGATGTATCCTGCAATACTACTTAGTCATGTTACAGACTAATTTTGAAAGTTGAAATTTAGAGGTGAGAGTTACACTGAAATAAAATCCTATGAGGGTCTTTTAACCACTAGCTTCAATCTCCTAGCACTGCTGATATTTAAAAGCACCTTTTGGAAACCCCAAAGAGTAATAGCTTAGCTATATTCTTCTAGTTTGAAGGATGAGTATAAATTGCTCCAGGGACCCTTGCTACTTAATACTTTTTAAAAATATATATATTTTTTTAGTTGTAGGTGGACACAGTACCTTTATTTTGTTTATTTATTTTTATGTGGTGCTGAGGATGAAACCCAGTGTCTCACATATGCAAGGCAAACGCTCTACCACTGAGCCACAACCCCAGCTACTTAATACTTTTTACTACTTAACTTCAGATTTTTTTGTTCAATTAATTTGAGCCTCATTGTACTTGAGATATATAATTTGAGGCCCATTTTTTCCCATTGTGAAAGTGAGTCCTTCAGGCCACAAAGGAGAGGAGGAAGGACCCACACTTTCTAAGGAAGGAGAATTTTCTGACACTACAGTTTCAGTCCCTTCTTACTGGAGAAGGTCTCTCAGCTACAACAGTTTTGAAACATTTCATATTACAAAACTTAACACACAACCATGTTAAGAACACAACAGTGCTAATCATGGTAGGAGAACCTATTGTTAAGTTGGGAAACAGACACTATAACACTCTCCTTTGGAAAGCGAGTCTAAGCAGGCTTTTCTTAGATGTTTTCCATCTAGTTGCAAGTACCTTCATTCAAAAGCCCAGCTGGGAGTGGTGGCACACACCAGTAATCCCTGCGACTCAGGAGGCTGAGGCAAGAGGATAGCAAATTAAAAGCCAGCCTCAGCAATTTAGCAAGGCCCTAAGCAACTTAGCCACACCCTGTCTCAAAATAAAAAATAAAAAGGCTGGGGATATAACTCAGCAGTAGAGCACCCCTGGATTCAATCCCCAGTACTGTTCCCCCCATTGTCTCTAGGAAAACTCACCAAGACTTAAGATTAAAGCTTACAATTATGGAAAAAGCTTAGCTAACCAGTCCCCAAGACATCTCTGTGCTCCCTTTTACATCTACTTTAATTTACATGGTCTTTGCCAAGTCAACATCTAAATCAGTAAGCTCCTTGAAGTTCCACCAAGCATAAGCTAAACCTGCTCATCCTACGAAGTTTCAACTATTCATGTTAGATAGGAGTTCAAGGACACCAAGATGGCAGAGACAGGGTATTAGAAGCAGCTAGAGGACAAGACAAGGAGAGGAGTCCTGTCTCAGTTTACAATAAATCCCATTACCATGACAACTCCCACCACTGAGGACTTATCACCCACAACTTCTGCCACAGATTCAGTCTTTTAAAATGACTAATTGAGGTAAAGTGGACAGTATTCTAATTAGGTTTTCTAAAGTAAGGAATCGGGGGGGAGGATTGGAAAATATTCTAATCAGGTATCATAAGATAACCAATGGGAGAAAATGGAGTAAGGTCTTCAATCAGGTCCATATAGGAAAGAAAGCACCCCACAGTTCATGATATAAGACCCTAATTTCCAGACACTGGAGCCTTAAGACTCTCTCACTTAGCCCACTCCACTCTTCACCTATCAATAAATTTTCACCTTCAATAAATCTATACTTTATCTGTTACTTCTATGTGTCTCACCCAATTTTTTGTTTGTGACACCAAGGACCTAGGCTTCGACCTGGACTTGGACTGGACATCCCAGTGGTAACATTAAGGGTAAGAATTTCTGAGGCTGTCTGTGTTCATTTTCATCTTAGTTTCCACGTTCAGAGCACTTGGCAACAGACACAGGAATGGAGTAACACACTGATGAAGTCCAAGGATAACTGAATAACTGAACTTCTATTAGGATGAGACTATGTTGGTAGGCATGCGCGTGCTTCAGAGTAACCCAAAACTTCAACTCGTAGTTACTAAAACAAAGAAACAACAATATTAAAATGCAGTCATGTGACATTTGAAGCCCCTAGACCTGGTCATTTCTTCACATATCTCTAAATAAATAAAATTAAATATAAATATGAAGGAAGATTTGTGCCTATTGGTGATTTTTACTAAGAAAATAAATACTTGAAAAAGATGGAAAAGCTATTGAAAATTAGTCCCACTGGGAATATTCTATTTAGTTTTCACATTCCTTCCTCCTCAGAATCTGACAGCTACATCTTTTCTAACAAGAAACAAATGTGTCTTGAAACTAATCAACCTTGCCCTCCAGAGTCCTGTAGTGTTTTCACTTTCACAAGTTATTTCCTTTCTTTATGTGTGATTGCACTATTATAATAGTAAATACTTTTAAGCAACAACAATTAACTTGAAACAAAAACATCAATATATAATGTGAGTAAATGTGCATTATTGATTTAAATTTAACCAATTCAATAATACAATGCATTTTAATATCAGAAATAACATTCATCGGGGCACAGTGGTGCACACGTGTAATCCCAGCAACTCTGGAGACTGAGGCAGGAGTATCACAAGTTCAAGGCCAGCCTTGGGAAATTAGCACCATCTTAAGTAATTTAGTGAGATTCTGTCTCAAAGTAAAAAATAAAAAATGCTGGAGATATAGCTTAATGGTAAAGCCTTCTGACTTTAATCCAAAGAAAGAAAGAAAGAGAGAGAGAAAGAAAGAAAGAAAGAAAGAAAGAAAGAAAGAAAGAAAGAAAGAAAGAAAGAAAGAACAAACATTAAAAAATTATGGAATTTAGTTTCTGAGATATGGAATTCTTAATTTGTGGAAAGTGTTCCTTTTTGAAAAAGCAGAAATAGCAAGTATTAATCAAAATTATTAGTAATATCTTAAGCCAACAACCTTGCCATAATGTAATAAATCTGATACAGAATGAACCATAACCTGGAACTCTCTCTCTCTTATTTTGTTTGTTTGTTTGTTTCTGTTTTTGTTTTTGGTAATGGAGATTGAACCCAGAGGCGCTTTTGCCAGTAAACTATATACCCAGCCCTTTTTTAATTTTTAATTTTTAAATAGATTCTCACTAAGTTACTAAGGCTGACCTTAAACTTGAAATCCTTCTGCCTCATCCTCCAACGTTTCTGGGATTAAAGGCATGTGCCACCATGCCCAGCCTGGAACCAGACAAACCTCATTATATCATAGTTTCATTCATAACAGAATCTGCCACATGGACCTCAAGAATGGGATAAATTTACTCTCAAGGGTTGGGCATGGTGGTGCACATCTGTAATCCCAGCAGTTAGGGTTTTGGTTAGGGTTAGGATGGTGAGTTCAAAACCAGCCTCAGGAAAAGCGAGGTGCTAAGCAACTCAGTGAGACCCTATCTCTAAATAAAATACAAAATAGGGCTGGGGATGTGGCTCAGTAGTTGAGTGCCCTTGAGTTCAATCTCAGGTACAAAAAAAAAATTACTCTTAAGGGCAAGAGTAGATATCAAAAGCATTCTTCTTTGTTTATTATTCCTAAAGAGTTATTACCTATTGCACTGGAAAATGGCTGCTGGATATTTCTAATCTTTCAATGACTGCTTCCATTGATTTTCCCTCGCGGAAATTCATTTGGCCCTCTGTATTGGTCCACTTTCTATCACTATAACAAAATACTTGAGATAATTAAGAAAAGTTTATTTTGGCTCACAGTTTTAGAGGTTCCAGTCCATGATCTGATAGATTCATTGCTTTTAGCCTTCTGGAGGAGGGGCCAGATGGCAATGGGTGGGGAGAGGCAGCTTCTCACTTTGTGGCCAGGAAGTAAAAAAGGAAGAGGAAGAGATGAGGTTCCACAATCCCCTTCAAGGATATAACCCCAATGACCTAAGGACCTGCTTCCTAAAAGTTCTATCACTTCTCAGTGGTGACACCCTGCGGATTAAGCCTTTATCGCACAGAATTTAGGAGTCATTCAAAATCCAAAGTACAGCACCCTTCATTCTATGTCTTCCTTTCTGTTAGCAAACAGGTCTTAGCAGTGCATTCCTGGAGTGATCCCTGAGCTCAAAGACAGGTGTTTTTCCTTCTGAGAGGAAAAGCTGACTGAAAGTGGCCCTGTACTCAGAAAACAGAGACTATATGTGAGTGCCAGTCTGAGTTCAGAAAAGCTGGAAGACACCTCCCTTATGCCTACCTAAAGAAGGGCGTAGGAGGGGCTGGGTTGTGGCTCACTGGCAGAATGCTTGCCTAGCACATGTGAGGCCCTGGGTTCAAACCTCAACATCATATAAAATAAAAATGAATAAAATAAAACTATTTTAAAAAAAGAAGGGCATAGGATTGATAGCACCCAGCTGTTGCTGCGATGATGACAAATTGATGACTTGAACAATGTGTAAGATTTGTGGGGCTCATTCCTAAAAACACTAAACGTTTTTCCCTTCCTGATTAAGTCCCCTGTCTTTATCTCACATGACTAGACCTTAGTTGCACATTTCAATTACTAAGCAAACATAGATGGTGCCCTTGCTGATAGACCATGAATCACTAGAATGACATTAACTTCTCCTTTTTCTCTTAAGACAGGTTCAAAGTCTGGGTCAGGCTCCCATTTCTTCCTTACCCTCTACTACAGTCATGACACCTTCCACTTACCTGATAGATTTCCTAATCACTTCCATCCAACCCCACCTCTCACATTGCAGACCTATTTTGTGTTTCTGACCTCACTGATTCAAACTTCAAGCTCATCTCTTCTCTTACTTCAGGTCCTAGAGAGAGACTCTTTCCTGTCTTTCCCTGGCAACACAACCCATGTATGCAATTTTCATGGAGCTCCTATACCTAGGACAGAGTTAGGGACCATGGCTAATAGTCTTCCCCAGACCAGTATAGCAGGATTCTCATGCAGAGAGCCAGGACACTGGGGCATTCAGCAGGAAGCAGTGTTTATTAGTGCAGGCACTGGCCCAGTGGATTAATATCCAAAGGCTGAGCCCTGAGCACAGCAGGGTATCGTCTTATATACTCCATTACATGTTAGTTCTATACACACATACACATATATATTTACATATATGTATAAGACATGTATTTTTTAGTTTTCACCTCTCATCTTACCTCTCAGCCAGGTACCTTTATTTTAGGTAGATTTTCAATGTTTGTTAATTGCTGGAATCTCCTGCTCTACTTTCCCCATTTTAGAGTAAACAGAGGTCTACTGTTCCTTATTTAAAACTTTGGGAGCTGGCTGTATAGAGGAATTCACAATTTTTTCGGATATTTGAAGAATATTATTATGCATATGTGGTAAATTACAGAACACATAACTGTGGAGAGCAGTGATTTGAATCAAATCATGGCCTCTGACTCTCTCATGGCTGTGTTTGCACTGTGAGCTACCAATGCAAAAGTGCAGGTCAAAATGGCCTAGTTGCTATGGTGACACCGGCCTGAGAAGTGCAGAGAGCTGTTTTCAGTCAAGGCCTTGAGTTCAGACACCAACTCACAGGAACAGAGGATTCTGAGCAAAAAAAAAAAAGATGACCCTAATGTCTCACCAGTCCTGCAACCTTCAGATTTCCTGCTTTGCTGAAACTTCCTCACAAATAACCTTTTGATGAAACCTATATAATAAATGTGTTGAGCTAGCTCTGGGTAAGTCTTACCCCATTAGGGGTTGGCTGAACCACCTGGACCCCACCTTTTATTATCTATGCATGTCTGTTTGTCTTTTCTTCATCCCCCATCACCCCTCCTCTGGTTTCTGAATTAATGGCTACAGCTGACAGATGAGGGGGCCACAACACCCAACTAGGTCTGTGGAAGCATAATTATTAACACTAAGTGGGATAAATCAAAACCATAATTTTCTCACACTGATAGGGGACAGACAGATGTGAGTGGCAGGAACAGGACATGAGGTTAAGGGAATAAACTTATAAAATGGGCCCCCTGTGCTGACCTCTACATGCTTTCTTTTCCAAGAAGCAATCTATCTAAGCCTGTCTGGCCTAAATGGAAAGGTATGTCACATTCCTCAGCAAACTACCTGTTATTTGTACAAGAAATGCAGGCTCAAATAACTTCAGTCAGAGGAACCCAAGTTACCCTGAAGGGGGAGACCTTTGTGACCCTTTACACAAACCAGATCTTGGAACTTAAGGTGATAAGGATAATTCCTCCTAATCATAAAATCTGTAAGAATATGTGGTTAAGAATCCAATTAGAGCCGGACGCAGTGGTACACGCCTGTAATACCAGCGACTCGGGAGGCGGAGGCAGGAGGGCTGTGAATTCAAAGCCAACCTCAGCAATTTAGTGAGGCGCTAAGCAACTCAGTGAGACCCTGTCTCTAATAAAAATACAAAATAGGGCTGGGGATGTGGCTCAGTGGTCAAGTGCCCCTGAATTCAATTCCCAGTAGCCCCCTCCCCAGAAAAAAAATCCAGTTAAAAAAAAAAAGAATCCAATTAGAACAGATCAGCATGGGCCAAGGTGACCTAGAGTTTTCATGGCAGTGGGGACTTGAAAGTCTGATGTCATCTGCTATCAATCAAAAGTTAAGAGGTGACTAGGTACAGTGGTGCACACCTGTAATCCCAGTGACTCGGGAGACTGAGGCAGGAAAATCACAAGTTCAAAGCCAGCCTCAACGACTTAGTAAAGCCCCAAGAAACTTAGTGAGCCCTTTTCTCTAAAGAAAAAATAAAATGCTGGGGATGTGGATCAGTGGTTAAGTACCCCTGGGTTCAATCCTGGTGCAAAAAAAAAAAAAAAA
>NW_026000249.1:25048473-25082173 GCF_001458135.2 Marmota marmota marmota
GATTTTTTTTTTTTTTTGTACCAGGGATTGAACCCAGGGGCACTCAACCACTGAGCCACATCCTCAGCCAAATTTTGTATTTTATTTAGAGATAGGGTCTCACTGAGTAGTTTAGAGCCTTACTAAGTAGATGAAGCTGGCTTCGAACTCACAATCCTCCTGTCTCAGCCTCCTGAGCTGCTGGGATTACAGGCGTGTGCCACCCCACCTGGCCTCTAATTGGATTCTTAAACATACATTCTTACAGATTTTATGGTTAGGAGGAACTATCCTTATCTTCTAGAATTTCAGGATCTGGTCACAAAAGTCTCCTGGGTTCCTCCCCCATTTCCTTTTTCCTATCCCTTCAATAAATTTATTCCTATTGCTTTGAGGAATATGTCTGAAATCTTTCTGACTTGATGGCAAGAATCAGGGTTTGAAGGGGGTTTATTCATGCTAGGGACTGTAACACTACTACTGAGCTACATCCTCAGCCCTTTTTATTTTTTATTTTGAGACAGGCTCATACTAAGTTGCCCAGGCTGGTCTCAAATTTACAAACTTGCTTGCTCACCTTCCTTCAGCCTCCCAAGTAGCTGGGAATACAATTGTGTGCCACCATTTTGAACACATGGCAACCAAATGATGGATGTGGGAGGTAGGAAGCAAACCTCATATCAGCAAGCTTTCCTTTATTCTGCAGCAAAGTCAATCCATCAGGCAGGACGGCTCATTTTCTGGATATGGAAGATGGCCCCCAGGTTACAGAAGGAATCTGGGTTTTACAATTTACAATGAGGGCAAATTAATCATTGGAGACTGTGGACGTGCAGTTTGGACAGTCAGGGACCTCGTTGTTCAGGTTAAAATTTTAACTCAGAAAGGCAGTTGTAAAAAATTTGAAACTCATTGTCACTGGGGAAAGCTCACAACTAGGTGGAGCTGGGGCCTAGTGAGTTGCCAAGCCCCTGGTGAGGCTTGACTGACTCCAAACTAGCTGAGCACGCAAGACTGGTGAGACATAGGGTCATCTTGTTTTGCTCAGAATTCTTTATCCCTGGGAGAACGTGCTGAACCCAAAGCCTCAACTGATAACAGCTCTGCACTTTGGCAGGGAGCCTTCTCAGGCCAGCGTCAACATAGCAACTGGGGCATCTTGATCTGCACCTTTGCACAGGCAGTTTCCAGCACAAACTAGCCTCCAGAGAGTCAGAGGCCATGATTTGATTCAAATCACCACTCTCCATATTTCATAACAGGGGGAGGGTGTTTCCTCCATTCTTCAGATCTTAAGCCTTATTTTGAGTTTCCCACTGAAGCAGTAATATAGGGTTAAAAGTTGTTGATGCTGATGGTTAACAGAAAAGCACTACTTACTCTGTTTAAGATAAATGACAGGAAGAAGAGTATAAGGTTAAAGTTTAAGTTGGCGACAACTAAAAGAAAAGCATTGCATAGATTATGCTTAAAACTAATAATAAAAAGACCTCCCTACCTACATCCATTGTTCAAGACAAACAACAAAACATCAAATAGATATATGCAAGCAGATCTCACCCCAACCCCCTGAGGGAAAGTAACTGAGACCCATTTTTAAATGCATTTCCATGTTAAAAAATACACCAATGGGGGAGTCCTAACACAATTTTAGACACTTTTTTTCAGGGTGGGGCAGGAACAACAGAAGTGTGTTATCTCACAGCATCAGTGGCCCAAAGTCTGAAACAAAGGTGGCTTCCATGCCTCTCTCCTTGGCTTGTAGATGGTTGTCTTCTTCCAGCATCTTCACATCACCTTGCTTTTATGTATATCTATAAACACAATTTTTGACCATGTGCAAAATAGTGCAGATGCACTGAGAGATTACAACATAATCATGAATACTGCGATATAACTTATAAATATGCAAATTCCTAACCCACAACTGTGTAAGTGGTCACTTTGCTTTCTGGCTATTCTGCCTTGCTATGTGAATCAACGTAATAAATACCTGTTACTAACCCTCTCTTTGTTGAGTGTGTTCAATTTGCTTCATGAATGAGGTAAAGGACCCACTGATCTGTTGACACCACCAAGCTTTTGAGGTGTTGAATGATCTAGGAACAACCCACACACCTGCCAATGATGTAGTCAAGAAATTGGGGGGTGGGTTATATAAGAAATACAGAAAGTTGTCAAAGAAACATGAGAGATAACATGCCAGCCATGTGTTTAATTACCCAATTACATAACCATGATTTCAATTTACACTTACATACAGGGGAGTATATGGAGGAAAACATGAAGTAGCTCCTAAAGGACCAAGGCAATGCCCTATTTGACTGACTCTTTAACCCATAATGGGGGAGACATAGAAGGGCTTAGGCAGCCAGGGCAAGATGGTGAATGAGGAGGTTGGGGGCAGAGATAGAACAAAGGATCATAGAGAGGGTCTTTAATGAGGTCAATTTCCCAGTTGAGGAAAATGCTTATGGATACAAGCAGGAGACCAATTCAGACAGACACTTTCATACTTGTGCCCAATAGAAACACCAAAACAGATGTATGCACAGAGGGGGCACCAATCAATAATAGTGAAAAGAGTGTGGACAGGGGAGGTGATAAGGAAAGGAGGAAATTCCAGAAACCATAAAAAGAACAAGCCAAAAGTTCCCCACTAGACTCCAGGCTCTGGGGACCCTTCTCTTTGAAGAAGTCTGTTACTGTTGATTTTGCAATAGACCTGCTGCTTGCTTTCTATCTCTATGTCCTTTTTCTTCAATTCTTTGCTGAATGGAGGTAATAAATCCAGCACTACTAGGCAGTAACAATAATAGGTACTCAATAAATATCTGTAGATTCATTAGTTTCCAATTCAGACTTGGGAAATAACTAAAGAAATAAGGACTTGGGAGTCTGGGGGCCTAAGATGGGTTTGAAAAGAGGATGAAATGCCATTTGTTACTTTTCTCCTTCTTCCTCTGAGTCCCTCAGGATGTAAACTTTGCCTGGGAGGAGGGTGTTACATCACTCAGAAATGGGCCCTCTCCTTGCTCCAAGGTCACAGACTAGGAAACCCAGGAATCCATATCTGAAGTCTTCTAGAAAATGACCCGTCCCTGCTCCCTAAGAATAGGAAACCATTGGCTTATGTGTCTGTTTTTATATAAATACCAAATTGTTTAGAATACTTTGATTACTTTATAGTATAACTTTAAATCAGTAAAGTATGGTACCTCCAACTTTTTTATTCTTTCTTAGGATTATTTTGGCAATTCAGGGTACTATTGTGATTCCATATGAATTTTAGAATTTTGTTTGTATTAACCCAAGTATATATTGCCAATTAACTTTCAACAAGTCCACCAAGAAAACACGATGGGGGAAAGGACAGTCTCTTCAATGAATGCTTTTAGGAAAACTGGATGTCCACATGCATGGACATGTGGAATGAAGTTGGACCCTTATCTTACACCACATGTAATAATCCACTCAAAATGGATTAAGGACTTAAACATAAAAATCTTAAACTGCAAATCTTCTAGAAAAAAATATTGGCCTTGGCAATGAATTTTTTGGATATCACAACAAAGCACAGGCACAAAGGCAGAAATAAACAACTGAAGCTGCATCAAACTAAAAAACTTGTGCATAGCAAAGGAAACGTTCAACAAACTAAAAGGGTGGCCAATGGATTGGAAGAGAATAATTGTGAACCATATACCTGATAAGGGGTTAACATCCCAAATATATAAGGAACTCACACAACTCAATAGAAAAAAAAAAAAAGAAAAAACAAGTAACATGATTAAAGAATGAGCAGAGAACCTCAATAGACTTTTCTTCAAAGAAAATGTAAAAATGACCAACAAGTAGATGAAAAGAAGTTCAACATCACTAATTATCAGGAAAATGCAAATTGAGCCTGTAAATAAACACAATGGTTTTGCCCCCTAGTGAGTACAAAGCCAATAAGCAAACCAAGAGATAAAAGAAGAAAGTTTTATTACTTGTACAAGTAAGGAGAGCACTGGAGATAATACCCAAAGAATCGAGTCTTCCCAAAAAAGGAAAGCAAGGAACTATTGTGTTCATATAGGAAAGAGTCATCATCAGATGTAGAGGTGGGCACATTCTTAAGCATTCTCAGTTGGAGATCAAGTTTCTTCATACATCCCATGTTCAAAAAAATGGCAGACAGGTATACCTCCTGGGTAAATAATTTAGCATTATAGTGAGCAAACTTTACTCTGGGTCACCAACAAGAGTAAGTTAGAGTGACCCAGTGATTTTGGCCATTCCTTGTAGGTTTCTCTGGAGGCCCTTATCTGAAGCAAAACAACAATTTGGAGTGTTGACAGTCATTTCAAGGGGCAGCAGATTCCCCTCCTCCATAAGCAGTACCCTAAAAGTACCTGCCTAGCAGCTAACTAAGTCACAATAAGATATCATCTCACACCTGTTAGAATGGCTATTATCAAAAAGTCAAAAGATAACAAGTGTTAGTGAGGATGTGGAAGGAAAGGAACCCTAGTATACTTTTATTTCATTTTTAATTTTTAAATTTGTTTTAATTATTATACATGACAGTAGAATGTATTTATGCACTTTGATATATCATACATAGATGGGATATAATTTCTCATTTTTCTGAGTGTACATGTTGTAGAATCACATTGGTCATGCAGTCACTTATATACATAAAGTAATAATGTCTGTTTCTTCTACTATCCTTCCTATCCCCACATCCCCTACTTTCACTTCCCTCTGCCTAATCTAAGGTGACTATTTTTCTCTAATGCCTCCTGACTTATTATGAATTAGCATCCACATATTAAAGAAAATACTCAGCCTTGGGTTTGGGGATTGGCTTATTCCACTTAGCATGATATTTTCCCAATTCCATCCATTTACTGGCAAATGCCATAATTTCATTCTTCTTTAATCAGAAATTTGTACAATCATTTTGAAAAGCAGTATGGTGGTTGTTGTGAGCAAGTTATACCATTAACGTAGACTGATACCTCTGTCTTTCCACAATGTCAGAATTTATTGAATAATAATAACCTCACAAGCTACATCACTTTTCATTGGTTGCAATTCCCCGAGTACTCATGGGTCACTTGGTTGCCATAAATCAGGCAACCACAGGGTCTTTCATTCCGATCTCAATTGTTAATATCTGTAACACTTACATACGTCACACAATTATATAGGTTACAGAAGAGTTAAGACAGGGTTAAGATTGCCACAGGGTTTCAGGATGCAGTGACTACAAGAGCAAAGGCAGAGAACAGATACAAATGCATCACTGTAGGCATCAGATGAGATTAAGAACCAGCCCAAGAACCTGTTCAGGGGGCAGAACTGTCAGAGCACAGAACTTATTCTAGGTCAGTGATTGAATCTAGCTAAGCTGAAGCTTGGGAAAGAGAGCCGGAGGGTCATCTCCTCTTTGACCTCTTGGTGTGTTCACTGGGTGGGTTAATGATGGTGAGACAGGGTAAAAGTCACACAGTCAGTGTAGGTAATGAATGATGGGGGCCAGAGGGTGACAAAAGAGTCATAAAAGAGAGAACCATGGGTTGCTAAAGGTTAACCTCTGTGCTTGTGCTCCTTGGCACTCTCTAGGTTGCTAACAATTAACCTCTGTGCTCCTACTCCTAAGTCACGTACGTATACAGGGAAGAAAGAGAAGACAATGATTAAAGAGGTTTTGGGTTCTATAAGAAAGGCAAGTCCACCCCCTCCCATGGATACCCAGCTCTGGAGCGACTTCTCTTTGGAGAAGTCTCTCTCTATCACTTTCTTAAATCAAACTTGCTTGTTACACTTGACTGGGCCATTCTCTCAGTGTTCATTCTTCGACTCTGAGGAACACAGAACCCATCTCCACCAGACCAGTATTAACTGCCTTAGCTAGTTTTGAGGTGCTTCTTTTATAGGTTTCAGGTAAGGGGGACACATCTGATAAGATTGATAAGCTCATGGGCCTGACTTTTCTAATATGCCCAAGCATCTGTATGCTTCTGATTCAATAAGAACACAGGTGGTCATTTTTGTTAGCCCAATTAATACATCAGTTTGTGCTTTACAAATAAATGTGCTGTTGTTTACTTGTAGAAACAAGGTGTAGGGTCATTGTACCTTAGCACTTATACTTAAAATGGAGTAGTAGCTCAGGGCAAATTGAGCTTTATAAAATGTAGTAACTTAGGCCTATGCACTACTGAAAACTACTGTTTTATACATCATAGAGTAACAGCACAGGGCAAAGCCTGCTTTCCACAGTGGCTCTTCAAAAAACTGAAAAAAAGATCCATCATATGATCCAGAAATCCCACTACTGGGTGTATATCCAAAGGAAATGAAATCATTATATCAAAGAGTATGCCTATGTTTATTGCAGCACTGTTATTGTTAGGATGTCCAGTCCAACTCCAGGTCCTTGGTGGAGCAAACAAAGAATTGAGCAAGACACACAGAAGTAACAGATAAAGTACAGATTTACTGAAGGTGAAGATAAAACTCCATTAGGTAGAAAGGAGTGGGCTGAGAGCAAATGAAGCTCAAGTCCTCAATGTCTGGAAATTAAGGTCTTATATTCTAAACTGTGGCCATTCCCTTCCCTATACAGACCTGATTGAAGGCCCTAGCCAATTTGCTCTCCCATTGGTTACCTTATGACACCTGATTTGAATATTTTCCAATTTCTCCCCCATTGGTTACTTTGGAAAACCTAGTTAAGAATACTATCCCCTTTATGCCCATTGGTCACTTTAAAATTTGGACCTATGGCGGGAGTTGTCATGGTAATAGGATTTATTGTAAACAGGGACAGGGCTCATTTCCTTGTCTTGTCCTCCAGCTGCTTTTTTCTAATACGGTGTCTCTGCCATCTTGGTGTCCCTGAACTCCCACCTAACAGGATTATTCACAATAGCCAAGCTATTGAATCAACTAAGATGATCAATAACAGATGAATGGATTTTTTTTAATGTGGCAAAATATACATAATAGAATGTTATTCAGCAGTAAAAAGGATTATGTCATCTGCGAAAACACAGAGGAGTGGAAGTAGTTTCAATATTATAAAGCACAATAGTATAAAAAGTTTGAAACAATTCGTTATACGGTTCAGGATAACTAGAGAAAAGTTCCAAAGTTTACAATACATAGAAATGGTACCATTTGAGAAGACAAAAATGCTAATTACATTAAATTTACACAATAAAAGAAGCCCACGTGATGGGATGGAATGGGCAGAAGAATGTGGTGGGGTAAGGGCCTCCATCCTGGAGCAACTGCTGCGCACAGCAGGTAAAAGGCGGCGGGCTCAGACCCAGCAGTTGGCAGGCCCAGGAGGGCACCAGTAGAGAGCAGGACGAAGGTCCGCAGCGGGATGGGTGTCGTTGCGGCTGCTGTCGACCCCCATCGGGCCAGCCGCCTCCACAGACCCATCTTCCCCAAGCAGCTGGATGCGCGGAGCCCCAAGGACTAGTCCCCGCGCGCGGCGGCTCGGCTGCTTATCTCCTCGGGGTCGGACTCAGGCTCTCGGGACCGCTTGGTGTCCTCGGGCAGCGGCATGGAAGAGGTGCGCGTGTCGGTGCTGACCCCGCTGAAGCTGGTCGGCTTGGTGTGCATCTTCCTGGCGCTGTGTCTGGACCTGGGGGCGGTGCTGAGTCCGGCCTGGGTCACCGCTGACCACCAGTACTACCTGTCCCTGTGGGAGTTCTGCCGGAAGCCCGCCAGCTTGGACAGCTGGCACTGCGAGTCCACGCTCAGCAGCGGTGAGGGCCCGGCGCGCCGCGACCCCTGCCTCCCTCCCNGCCTCGGCCTCCAGACGCGTCCCTGAATGCACCCCTCTCCCCGCCCGGCTCCAGGTAGCCTAGCCTTAAGCGGCGTCCCACGCCCTCTCCCTCCTCCCGTGGCCATTCCTCCCGCTCTAGAGTAACAGGTATGCTATTTTGGGTAATTGTTATCGTTTAAGGCGAGAACCATGTGGCTGTGTAAAAAAATGCAACTCCTTCCACACCCCCGTTAAAAAAGAAACGCCCAACTCCCAAGATGTGTGGGTTCCCTGTTCAGTTTTTCCCACGCTCTGTTCTCTACTGTTTCAAAGAGTAATTCCCTTAGTTACCTGTTAGAGCCCGCGTTTCTGGCTGTTTGACTACAGTTCATCTAGGTATTCCCGAATGAGATTTGGTTTGATTTTATTTCCTTATACTTTTCAGAGATATGGAGAGCCGGAGAGGACAGGTTTACTTTCCTTTGTGGTCGTTGATTATGAGTTCACCTTCATTCTCCCCAATCCTGAGTGCCTCACCTCTCTAGCCAGACCTTTCTCTTTTCCAAGAACTATTCACAGATGCCTGGAACTTTACAGCTTATTTAGCTAGCAAGAGAAGCTGCAGTAGGTTCCCCATTTGGGCAGATCTCAGATCAGATTTGATGCCTCAATAGCATCTTGGAGTGGAGTGAAAACAAAATGCTATAAAGGGTATCATTGAAATGATTGTCCATATCAAATAGAGATTAGATAATATTGTATAACTAAATAATGTTGCATTAATGTTAAATTACCTGATTTGGGTAATTGATAGTGGTTAAGTAAAATAATATCTGTTTCTTTTGACATGTTCAACTTATTTCCAAATGGTAGAGAAAGATGTATTTGTGTGCAAATGAGAAGAAAACTGACAAAATGTTAAAATTGGTGAATATGTGTAAAGGACTTTCTGTCCTATCTTTAAAATATTAAGTAGTTTCAATATTATAAAGCAAAATAGTAGAAAAAAATCTTTAAAACTTTAAGTTTTAAATTATTTTAATTAAAAATATCATTCATTTATATAAGGTATTTTATATTCCTTTAAAAAAACACACAATGTGAAGAATCAGAGCTTGTTTTAAATATATGAGTCACATTTTACTCTGAACATTCCATGATATTTGGTATAGATAGTGAAGGTTCTAAATAATATTTAGATCACATTTACAAGTGATACTTAATTCTACTTAGAGTATATAGTAGCTCATGATCTTTCTAGGATTATGGCTACTTTAACACATAGCCAGCTATGTTAAAAACACACATAGACATATTTATGCACATACACAAAATCACATGAAGTAATGTTAGTGAGACATAAAACATATTTGCCTTCTAGTACATCTGGTATCACTCATTTAGCATCTAGTATTTTCATGGTGCACGGGGCTGGATTTTTATTCAATGCCTACTTCTGGTAATTTCCAACCACAAAACAGTTCTATGGAATTTGTATCTCTGCCTTGTGCTTTCCCATCCCTGGTCTCCTTTACTTGTATGTAGCTCATAGTAAAGACTGGTGAAGAGGAGTAGTCTTATGGAATGGGCAGGGAAGTCCACATATGGCTTTATTTTGTTTCAAAGGGAAAACATTTAAAAACAGTATCAGCTTTCATTAGCTTCCTCCACCCTTTCTCTTTGAATGAAAGTAAGGATATTATTAACTTTCTATATCAAAACCTTATCTGAACTAAATGCTTCTCTCCTGCCAAGATGATGAATCTTAGCTCTCAGCAGAGTGCTGTGGCAACACATCAATGCATAGGGAAGTAAACTTAGCTTTCCCATGCAGGGAATATTATTAGATAGATGCTACTTTTAGACTTCCTTGAAAAAGTAATTTTTAATTGACAACAATGCAAACACCTTTGGAATGCAGATTTCAAACATACATAAAAATGTAAACAATTCTTTGAGAACTTTTAAATTGCCAATACTCATTTTTTCATTAATTTCAAAAGCTTCTCTAGCTTCTTCAAATGTGCAAATTTATTTGCACCAACACTCTGTGTTGCCTGGTTTAATTTTTTCAAAAATCCATTAGCTCATGAGTAGCATTAATTAATCTGGAATTGGCTTTTTCTCCTGTGAGGAAAACTTAAAAGGTACACTAATAAGCATTAAAATGGAATGAAAACCCCATGAGGTTAGTTACTATACAAGGTGGAAACTGCCAGATGCTCTTCAGACAACACAAGCAACCTCCTAAACCTCTTTGTGTGAGTCAGCAGTGAAGTAACACTTAACTCACAAGTACCGCATCTGCTAGCTTCCTCATCACGTGTGTGTGTCTTTCAAGTAGCAGTTGTCCTGGGCAGGAACAGTGACATAATTTACCATGTTATATTTGGATTTCAGCACATTCCTGCCAAGCATGGGTGTTTTAGTATAGTAATAATGATACCACTACTTATATTCATTACTCTAAGTGGATATGCTAAATAATTCTGCCATTGGACAGCATCAACTCAATCTAAATTCAGACTCCTTTTGTTTTCCTTTAGATTTTTTGCTAAATAAATAAAATTTAAATAGAACTCTAGTAGATCTAATAATGTAAACCCAAAGAACCCTGACTTGTATGAAAAGGTGACAAAACAACATTGATAAACTTGATCCAAATCCATTCCATAATCGTGTGCAAATTCAATTACCTTATTTATAGTGTGACATATCTAACCCCAATCCACTGTTCTTCAGAAAAACAAAATTTTTCTCTGTGATATATAGAGATATTGCACATGAACCAAGATATTCTGTCCAAGAAATAAGGAAACAACCATGTGTACACTCCTGGAATTCTTTTTACTTTTGCGTACAATTAAATTTTAAGTCATATTTCAATAAAAACATCTTCCTAGTTTGAAGTTATAAATATTGCTGCCAGAATTTAATCCCTGTTCATATGAAAGGGTTATAAAATCTCTATAAACTTCAAAAAATTCATAATTATTGACATGATAATTTTACATATTAATGGGATTAACTAGGGTATTTCCATATTGCAACATCGTGCATTGATCATATCTAACTATGCTGCTTCTAACCTCCATGGGATTTAAAATCACACTACAGACACTTCAAGATGTTTTAAAATTCTATGTTTTCCAAAGAAATTTTAAACTTTTCCTTTACTGAGGAACATATTTAATGAATGCAAAAACAGGTGCTTACTTTTAAATGACTAATATAGCAATGAATCTAAATTTTACTTAATTATGGACATGTGTATTTCATATAATAGAAAATATAGACTTCTTGCCAAGTATTTTTTTAAGTATCCAAATTAGAATCAATTAAATGTTATACAATTATACTAATAGTAAGCCCTCAGTTTCCATTCCTCCACAATTCATAAGTACAGCCATTTATAAAACAGATTTTCAGCATGGCCAAGTGAATATGTCAGAATTTCTTTCAAAAAAGCAATGACCAAACTGGACAAAATTGTCCAAAAGAACCATTTCAGTACTCTGTTAGTTGACAAATGGTATGTAACAAATTGAACATGTTTAAGAAAACCAGTGGCACTTTGTGGCATTTTTAGCCTAAGATGTTCCCATTCTGCCTCCCCACCACTAGCTCTGCTATAGTAGCTCTACTAGAATACAGCAGGCTATAAGGACTAATACTCTGGGCGAGGAGAGGAGTGGTTTTAGAGAGCAGAGAAATCTAAGGTGAATGTTGTCGAAAACAGTAACTATCACAATGGCAAAAATTGAGGAAGACCAACATCACAGCTAAATTGGAATTGCAATATGGGTTAAGGTAACCTACAGACAGGAAAATCAGTCACATTTTTTGTGGGATGGGGGGGTACCAGGGATTGAAGTCAGAGGCACTCAACCACTGAGCCACACCCCCAGCCCTATTTTGTATTTTATCTAGAGATAGGGTCTCACTGAGTTGCTTAGCACCTAGCTTTTTACTGAGGCTGGCTTTGAACTCGCGGTCCTCCTGTCCCAGCCTTGCGAGCTGCTGGGATTACAGGTGTGCGCCAGTTTAACAGCGATGTAACAAAAAGGATATTAGTGGACTTTAAAGAGATCCCAAGTATCCCAACTATTATGGAAGGCTATGTCCAGTCTCAGGAAAAGATCATACAACGCCCTAGCTAGCAACTTGTGCTTGGCTGCAAAAGAGGACTTGTGTGCCCAGGGAGTAAAAGCAAGGCAGTCTTATAAATTTACTGAACTTTAAGTGCATTTCTCAATTCATATTAAAAGACCCATCAGCAAAGACTAAATATTAGTATCCCCCTCATCTTAAATTCATATACTGACCAACTTGAATCTAATGTATGAAATATGATATGTCAAGAGCTTTGTAATGTTTTGAACAACCAATAAAAAAATTTAAAAAAAATTAAATTCATATACTGAATTACCAACTGGGAATGTGACTATAATAGGAGTTAAGTCCTCTAAGAAGCTAATTAAGTAAAGTTAAATGTGGTCATAAGGGTGGAGTCCTCATCCTTTTAAGAGGGCATTGCAAGCCCTCACTTTCTCACCACCGGTGTGTGTGTGTGTGTGTGTGTGTGTGTGTGTGCGCGCGCGCAGAGTGAGAAGGAGTCCATGATAAGCTGATATCCTTAGCTACCTGCAAATAAGGCATGGGTGAGTGAAGAGATTCCTGAATCCCCATTATAAACCTACAGGGAGACCTACCCTTGAAAAGTCGAGAGTTTCCCTCATACACACACACCCCAACTGAAAACCTTTATTTCATTAAAAACCAAATAAATGACTTTATTGGAAGTAACAATCAAACTGAAAGGCCCACNTAAAGAAAAGCTTTAGGCGCATTCCTAGGGAAAGCAATGTTAACCACGTAGAAGTATTCATGGCCTTCAACCTCCTCTTGACTTTCGCTGCCACTCGGGTAGCCTTGTTGTTGGTTTTTGTCCTCCCAGTTCGAATCAGTAAATCCCAAGGTTAGTCTGAGAAAGGGACTAAACTTGCAAAGGTAGCTTATTCAGGATAGATTTATATAGATAGTTCCTATGTATTGTCCTGAATTGCTATTTAATTTCAAGTGTGCATATATATTTTTTTATATTTAATTTTTAGTTTTAAGTGGACACAATATCTTTTTTATTTTAAATGTATGTGGTGTTGAGGATGGAACCCAGTGCCTCATGCATGTTAAGTGAGCACTCTACCACTGAGCCACAATCCCAGCCCCTCAAGTCTGCCTATCTTGCTCCCTAAAAAGATTGTAAACATTTTAAAATTAAGATCCTTAGTTATGTGTATTTTTCCTAGGCAAAGCTTCCTGTACTAGGGAATTTATAATAGTGATGCCAAGAGATCTTGTTTTTAAAGCTATTTTCTTTTGTATTACATAATTTTATTATAATAGCAATGTAGTAGATATTATGTTAGATTATTTAAAAAGTAATAGATCTTACTTTTGTCTATTGAATGCATAGCCACTAAATACTAGTACTGCTATTTGTGCTTTATTTTAATAAAATTTGTTAGTTCAAAAAACTGAACTTGTTTTTATTTAAGGAAATAAAGGAAAGAATACTATACAAAATGTACATAGATCTGACTAGTTTTTCTTTTTAGATGTTAGTTATTTTCCCCTGGACACCAGAAAGAAGGGCTGGCTGATAAGATATGAAGAGAACCACAAGTAATTGCCAACAACTCATGTTGCAGGACTGGAGATGACAGGCATAGAATAGTTCTTTTAAACAAATTCTTAAGTTATTTGCAAGCTAGACCTTACAAGGGACCACACCATAATTATGAATTTAGGGGCTACGAAATAATTCTATTAATTGATTTTCTCTATTGTGTCAAAGTTGCTCTGCTACCTCCCTATCCTTAACCTGTTCTACTCCATGCTTACAATGTTAACTTTGTACATTGAACTTGAATTACATAAAAACGAAGCCTTTTCTGCTGTTTGTTGACAAATGACACATCTCACTGCTGCCTTTGATGTAGAATTGTGTACTCATAAGAAACTTTCAACTTCACATATACATGGGGACCAGCTCCTGAGAGATAATGGAAATGTAGTTTTTTTTTTTTAATCATTTAAGGAGTTCTAACCCTTTATTTTTTATTTTTTTTGGAGGTACTGGGGATTGAACTAAGGGGCACTCGACTACTGAGCCACATCCCCAGCCTTATTTTGTATTTTATTTAGAGACAGGGTCTCACTAAATTGCTTAGTGCCTCACCGTTGCTGAGGCTGGCTTTGAATTCATGATACTCCTGCCTCAGCCTTCCGAGCTGCTGGGATTACAGGCATGCACCACTGCGCCCGGCATAGCCCTTTATTTTTTCTAGCTAAAAATGTGTTCTAGGGTAGAAAGAAGACAAGTCACATTTTCCTAGAAAATGGACATGTATTTCCATCTAAACATTGATCATAATTGACTTTAATGGATAATTTTAAGTCCTATATTTTAATGACACTTAATAAATATTGTATAATTTATGATATGCCCAACATTTAAAAAAATTTTCCTCCTTACCACTATCAGGAAGAACTTTAAAGTAGGAAAGTAATTCCTTTTTAGATAATGTTGGGCTGGGGATATAGTTCAGTTGGTAGAGTGCTTGCCACAAGGCCCTGGTTTTGCTCCCCTACACTGCGCACACGCGCACACACACACACACAAAATCAACTCAAAGTGGATCAAAGATTTAGGCACTAGAACAGAAACTCTGTGTCTAATAGAAGAAAAAATAGGCCCAAATCTTCACCACATCGGCCTAGGATCTGACTTCCTTAACTAGACTCCTAAAGTGCAAGAAATAAAATCAACAATTAATAAATTGGGGCTGGGGCTGTAGCTCAGTGGCAAAGCGCTTGCCTAGCATGTGTGAGACACTGGGTTTGATCTTCAACACCACATAAAAATTAACAAATAAAAAAAAAGGCATTCTGGCCATGTACAACTACAAAAAAATTTTTTTTAAAGAATTAATAAATGGAATGGATTCAAATTAAAAAGCTTTACTCAGAAAGGAAACAATTAATACAGTGAAGATAGAGCCTACATATTGGGAGAAAATCTACACCACATGCATCTCTGATAAAGCATTAATCTCTAGGATATATAAGGAACTCAAAAAACTTAACACCGAAAAAAAAAATAACCCAATCAATAAATGGGCTAAGGAACTGAACAGATACTTCACAGAAGAAGAAATACATTTGATCAACAAATATATGAAAAAGTGTTTAACATCTCTAGCAATTAGAGAAATGAAAATCAAAACTACTCTAAGATTTCATCTCACTCCAGTCAGAATGGCAATTATCAAGAATATAGGCAATAATAAATGTTGGCAAGGATGTGTTGAAAAAGGTACACTCATACATCACTGGTGGAACTGAAAATTGGTGCAACCACTATGGAAAGCAGTATGGAGATTCCTCAGAAAATTGGGAATGGAACCAACATTTGACCCAGCTATCCCACTCCTTGGTTTATACCCCAAGGACTTAAAATCAGCATTCTATAGTGATGCAGCCACATCAATGTTTATAGCAGTTCAATTGACAATAGCTAGACTATGGAACCAACCTAGGTGTCCTTCAATAGATGAATGGATAAAGAAAATATGGTATATATACTCAATGGAACATTACTCAGCTTTAAAGAAGAGTAAAATTATGGCATTTGCCAGTAAATGGATGGAGTTGGGGAATATCAAGCTAAGCAAAATAAGCCAATCCCAAAGAACCAAATACCAAATGTTTTTGTTTTTTTTTTCTGATATGTGGATGTTGATTCACAATGGGAGTGATGGTGTAGGGAAGAATAAAGGTGCTTTGGATTAGACAGAGGGGAGTGAAAGGAGGGTAGGGGTCATGGGGTAGGAAGGATAGTAGAATGAACCCGACATTACAACCCTATGTGCATATATGATTACACCACCAGTGTAACTCTATATTATGTACAACCAGAAGAATGAGAAGTTATACTCAATTTATGTATGACATGTCAAACGCATTCTACTGTCATCTATAACTAATTAGAAGAACAAGAAAAAAAGAATAACTGAACTAAACAGAGACTTCATCCCCAAGCAGTCTATACATGGAAAAGATTTGTGTAGACTTGTTTGGAGTGGAAGGATGAGGAACTATGAAATTGGAGATCAATAGGGGATGTTATATGACAGGAGTTTTTCACTTAGGTTCATCAAGTTCCAGGGTTTGCTGTGGTGATGTGCATTGATCTTGACAAGGAAGTTCAGAGATGATGGGGTTCCCAAGCTTCACACTTCTGTAAGTAACCACAACAGTCCCATCTGTTTAATATATTAGGGTTCCATGAAAAAATTGTTTGAAAGTTACATTCCATTGCTAAACACACAACATGGACTAATGTATAGGATTTTGTGACAAAGATAATTATCTGTGAATGCCATGGGACTATGGACAAGAAGAATCTCTGTGACCTGTACTGGAATTAGGGTTATAAACCCCTTTAGAATATAAGTTTATCCCTGTTTTATTAGGACTGCAAAATCCCCAGGACAAAGGTTATAGACATTCTTAGTTTCTAATTTTCTTACTGTCTTTTTTCCCCATTTCTTAATGTCTTAAAATAGGAATTTTGTAAATATCTGTCATCTGAGCTATAGAAAGAAATAAGGTTAGATAAGGTGTTTGGACAAGATTATAGAGGGTTTTGGAACTTACAAAAAACATAGAAATAGATAAGTGATTTTACAAAATGTTATGATACAAAGTTTAAGGATATGGCATGTGATAAGAATTACAAAAAAGGAGTTGGGGTGTAGCTTATTGTTATGTTAGAGTGGGGCTTAGCATGTGTAATGCACTGGGTTCACTTCCCAGCACTATTTAATAGCAGTAGTAGTAGTAGTAACAATAATAATGGTAATAATCAGCAGAAAGACAAGCATTAATGGGTCAAGCTACTGATGCTTTGTTCAATTCATAACCCCAAAACTGAGGCTCTCAGTTTTAGTATTCAGTCTTGACTCAAAGAGCTTAGGAATATAGAAAGTTTCAGAGAAAACAAGTAGGTGATTTAAGGACAGCCAAGAAATGGAAGAGCAGCTTAGAAAACATCTGGTTGGACTCTTTCTAAAATATCTTAAGAGCTTATAAAAAGAAAAAGGCAAGTTCATATGGCCACAGTCAGGTATGAACTTTAAAAAAGTGATCTATTATGACAAATTTAGGAATAGTATTATCATTCTTTCTCATTTTTATTAGTTTGTTATAATTATACATAATATTGGGGTTTGTTTAGACATAATTACAAAATATTTCTGGGATGTAATTTGTTCCACTTCAGTCTCTTACCCTTTTCCTCTCCTCCTCCTTCCCCTTGTTGCCTTTCCTCTATTCTACTGATTTTTCATCAATTTATTTATATTTTTTTAAAAAAGAATATTGCATAAGGTGAAATTTCACTGTGGCATATATATGAAAGTTTGGTCAGATTTATTCCACTGTTCCTCTTTTTCCTATCCCTCCTCTCTCTGCTTCAATCCCCTTCCTCTATTCCACTGATCTTTGTTCTGTTTTCATGGAATCCCCCCTCCACCCTTTTGTTCTTCTTCCTTATTTTGGTCTAGCTTCTGCATATGAGAGAAAAATCTGACCTTTGACTTTCTGGGTCTTGCTTTTTTTCACTTAGCGTGATGTTCTCCAGTTCTGTCCATTTACCAGCAAATGCCATAATTTCATTCCTCTTTAAAACTGAGTAATATTCCATTGTGTATATGTACTATATTTTCTTTATCCATTCATCTATTGAAGGACACCTAGGTTGATTTCATAGTTTGGCTATTGTGACTCGAGCTGCTATAAACACTGATGTGGCTGCATCACCGTAGTATGCTGATTTTAAGTCCTTTGAGTATATACCGAGGAGTGGGATAACTGAGTCAAATGATGGTTCTATTCCAAGTTTTCTAAGGAATCTTCATACTCCTTTCCAGAGTTGTTGCACCAATTTGTAGTCCTGCCAGCAATATATGAGTTTATCTTTCCCCCAACATCCTTGCCGACACTTATTGTTACTTGTATTCTTGATAATTGCCATTCTGACTGGAGTGAGATGAAATCTCAGTATAGTTTTGATTTGCATTTCCCTGATTGCTAGAGCAGTTTTCCCATATATTTATTGGCCATTTGTATTTCTTCTTTTAATAAATGTCTCTTTAATTCTTTTGCCCTTTTATTAATTGGGTTATTTGTTGTTCATGTTTCTGTTTGTATTTTTGAGTTCTTCATATATTCTGGATATAAATCCTCTGTCTGAGGAGCAGGTGGCAAAGATCTAGTCTTCTGTAGGCTCTCTGTTCTTGCTCCTAATTTTTTCCTTTACTGTGCAGAAGCTTTTTAATTTGATGCTATCTCACTAATTGATTCTTGATTTTATTTCTTCTGCTTTAAGAGTCTTGTTAAGAGGCTCTTAAATGTAAGAGGCTTGCATTTTCTTCTAGCAGTTTCAGAGTTTCCTGTCTAATTCCTGGGTCTTTGACTCACTTTGAGTTGGCTTTTGTGCAAGGTGAAAGATAGAGGTTAATTTTTTTTCCACAGAATTTTTTTAAATTTATAATCAAGTTCTGTTGGGTAACCAAATCAAGATTCATTTCTTGACAAGAAGTAGATATGTAGAAGAGTTGAGCGGAAGGGAATCAGAAGTTCTGAAGACCAGTCAAGAGACCTATAGTTTCAGCAGTAATTAAGACCAGATCACGAGAGCCCTGCAACAACCCCAGGCCCTGTGTTTGGTGTTTTTACTAATCCAATGTTTAGAACAAGTCTACTGGGTGAAGGACCTCCAGGCAAGGGGCTGTGCATCAGGCAGAACCAACTCTGGAAGGATGGGACATGTGGGGTGTCATTGACACTGTCATCCAGAGAGGAGACCCAGTGCTCCCCAATGAGGTATGGAAGATTGGAGTTAATAGTGTTTCCCACCCTAACTGAGGCAAGAGCCTGAACCTCAGCCAGGTGACTTGCAGGGTCAGGCTGTTTCAGTGTTGATTCCTCCAGGCCACTAGAGAGCTTAGTCAAAATTCTCAAAAATCCTGTCCAAAGGAAGGCCACCGTGTCACAAGGCTTGAGCTCTTCTCTGAAAGGGCATGCACCCACAGGACAGGGCCCTGTGTGTCCCTGCGCCTCTCCTAAAGGTCATAGGCTGTGCCCACAGCACAGCTTTGCTCCTTTTGTCTACAATGACATGTACGCTGGGATGAGACCATGCCACGTGTTAATAGAGGAGCTGTGCTGTTTTGAAAGAACCTTCTGACTTTCCCTGTGAGAACACTCCAAACACAGGGAGAGCCCTTGGTCTAGCCTGCTGCTGCATATCTGCCAGTCAGAGCTGCACTTGAACTAAGGTGCACTGAACTTATGCTTGAGGGCATTTGTCCGCAGATAAATAACTTTCAGCAGGTCATTGTGGGAACAACTCAGAAGTTCAGTCCTTTCTGGGTTTAGGTCCAAGGCAGTGATCTTCCCCAACAGCTCCATTTTTCGAACCACACTTTCTTTCTTTCTTTTCTTTCTTTCTTTCTAGACACAACATCTTTATTTTATTTATTTATTTTCATGTGGAGCTGAGGATCAAACCCAGTGCCTCATGTGTGGGAGGCAAGCGCTCTGCCACTGAGCCCCAACCCCAGCCCATCAAACCACACTTTATGATCTGATGTTCTAGAATGGCATTTTCTTATCAAAATGTCCACTCATTACACACTGATCTGTACAGACAATATCATTGCAATTGGATCCTGCAAACACTGTCTTTATGCAGCCTTTGCTGTGTAGATCCCAGAGTTGTGACTTCCTAAGATGGTCCGTGGATTGTCCAGCAGGAGCTTAGCAGAGAGCACTTTCCCACTATGTCCTCTGAGCGTTTGACGTAATCAATAATCATACACAGTCCAGATTCAGCTTGCAAAATCATTTGAAGCTTCTAAGAGGTAAATCCCAGAACTACCAATTTTAATGCTTATAATTCCAGCATTACTACCAGATAGGGAGCCTTTGAACTCACATTTGTCTCCAAATGCTTCCCATAACTTAACCCTATGGTCCATGCTTCCAATGGCCAGTAACTGGGAACCTGGACTGAACTGCACAGCATTAACTTCCCTCATAAGGCAGTAGTTGATACCCTCATATCTTTACCAGAACCAGGATGAGTATCTGCATTATCTTGGGAGACTGGGAAGGAAGAGACAAAGTGTCTCCCAAAGATATTAGTGATAGAATCCAGAAGGCCTCCAGCAGGCTACTCTGCTGATAGCTCCCACAGGCAAGGTTTCCTGTGTTTGCTCTGAGGTCTGATCCACTCTGACTTCAATGTCATCATCCTGTTCAACTGGCAGCAATTCCTTTGCTGCCTCTGCAAGCTCTTTCTGCAGCCAGGCTTGCCATCTCCTGGAGTCCCTTTTGATCTCTGCCTTGAGGCGGTTGGCTTCCTGGGCTTTCTCAGCCATCCACCTTCAGTAGTTTTCCTCCAAGACAGTAAAATTGATCTGCAGGGCATCATATTTGTCCTTCAGGGTCTGGTTGGCTACCTGGAGGTCTGGAAGCTTGCTGGATAGATCTAGGCACTCTGTTGCCAGGTTAGAGATGATTTGATAACATTTTTCAATTTTTGCTTCATTCACCTGCATCTCCCTGTCCTTCTGCTGCATTTGGTCAATCACCAACTGAGCTAACTCCCCATGATTCTTGTGCAATTCAGTCAGTTCTTCTTGATGTTTAATCCTCAGCTGAGCCATTTCTTACAGTTGACTGTCATTCCATGTGCCATGGTGACCAGGACTTATCTCATGCCTGTTTGGGAGGTCATATTTTTCAGCTTATAGTTTCTGGGCCAACACTGAATGAAGATCTAACTTTTTCAGCAACTTGTTATCTTTAAATGATAAGAGGTGGTGGTGAACAAATCACTTTAATGCTAGTGGTTTTCCATCAACAGTAAAGGCTATGTCCCAACTAAGGAAAGAACACTGGGGTAGAGTAAGAGAAAAGACTCTCAGAAATCAAATGTCACATGCTCTATGATACTCACCTGCAATGTTAATTCCTTACATTGGTGCTTGAAGTCAATTAACGCCTGTCTCATCAGTGCGATCACCTGCACGGGATGCTTCTGCAGGATGATCTCCTCCAACGACTGCCTTTGCTGCCAGTCCGGCCCTCAGGTCCTCTGCAATGTGGTCCTTACAGCTGGGAAAGTTAGCAGAGCAGAGGGCCCGGTGATTTGTCTGTCGCACACTGCCTGGGTGCCTCAGGGCCATGGAACCCAACAGAGGCAGGTTGCTGCAGCCCATATAGCATGTTGCAGCTAGCAGGCAAGGTAAGGCCTAAATTTCATTCTACTATAGATGGATATCCAGTTTTTTTTTATATACATTTATTTTGTTCATTTTTATGCGGTGCTGAGGATGGAACCCAGGGCCTCCCACATGTGAGGCGAGTGCTCTACTGCTGAGCCACAATCCCAGCCCTTGGATATCCAGTTTTTCTAGCACCATTTGTTGTTTTAAAAAGCTCTCTTTCCCCCAACATGTTTTTGGCACCTTCCTGGAGTATCAGATGATTGCATCTATGTGGGTTTGTCTCTGTGTCTTATATTCTATTCTGTTGTTCTTCATGTCTGCTTTTTGGTGCCAATACCATGTTGTTTTTATTACTTTAACCACTATAATTTGAGATCCAGTATTGTGGTGCCTCCTGTATCACTCTTCTTGCTCAGGATTGCTTTTTCTATGATGGGTCTCTTATTCTTTCAAATGCATTTTAGGACTGTTTTTTCTAGTTCTGTGAAGAATGTATTTTGATGGGAATTGCATTGAATATGTATAACAGTTTTAGTAACATGCCTAATTTGATAATATTAATTCTGTCTATCCAAAACCTTGGGAGGTCTTTCCATGTTCTAAGGTTTTCTTCAATTTCTTTTTTCAATGTTCTATAGTTTTCATTGTAGAGGTCTTTTACCTCCTTGGTTAGATTTATTCCTAAGTATTTTTTTTTTAAGTTTATTGTGAATGAGATAGTTTTCTAATTTCTTTTTCAGCAGATTCATTATTGGAGTATAGAAAAACAGTTTATTTATAGGTGATGATCTTGTATACTACTACTTTGCTAAATTTGTTTATCTGCTCTAGATCTCTTTTGAGGGAGTTTTTTGGCTCTTCTAAATATAGGATCATGTCATCAACAAATAGAATTTGAGCACTTCTTTTCCTATTTGTATTCCTTTTATTTCTTTCTCTTTCTTAATTGCTCTGACTAAAGTGCCAAGGACTATACTGAACAGGGGTTTCAAGCTGAGAGTGGAAATCCTTGTCTTGTTTCTGTTTTTAGAGGAAATGCTTTCAGTTTTTCTTCATTCAGTATGATATTGGCCTTGGGTTTATAATATATAGCCTTTACAATATTGAGGTAAATTTCTTCTATCCCTAGTTTCGTAGTGTTTTAAACATGAATGGGGACTGGACTTTGTCTGCCTCAATTGAAATAATCATGTGATTCTTGTCCTTAACTGTATTTATGTCATGGAGTACATTTATTGATTGGGGTATGCTGAACCAATCTTGCATCCCTGGTATAAAACTCACTTGATCATAGTGCATTTTCTTAATGTATTTTTGAATGCAGTTTGCCAATATTTATTAAGAATTTTTTCATCAATGTTCATTGAGGATATTGATGAGAAGTTTTCTTTCCTTGATGTGTTTTTGTCTGGTTTTGGGATCAGGGTGATACTGGCTTCACAGAATGATTTTGACAGTGTTACCTATTTTGTGGAATAATTTGAGGAGGATTGGCATTAGTTCTTTAAAGGTCTGGTACAACTTGGCTGATAATCCATCTAGTTCTATGCTTTTCTTTGTTAGAAGGCTGTTAAGAGCTGCTTCAATTTCATTACTTGATATTGGTCTGTTTAAGTTTTCTGTAGCCTCATGGTTCAATTTCTTTAGGTCATATGTCTCTAGGACTTTGTCAACATCTTTGAGATTTTCTAGCTTATTTGAATATAAATTTTCAAAATAGTTTCTGATGATCCTCTGGATTTTGGTAGTGTCTAGGGTGATCTCCCCTTTCTCGTCTTAATTTTGCTAATTTGGGTTTTCTCTTTCTTTTGATTACTTTGGCTAAGGGTTTATTGATCTTGTTATTTTTTCAAAGAACTAGTCCTTTGTTTCATTGATCCTTTACATTTTTTCTCAATTTCCTTAATTTTGGCTCTGATTTTTATTATTTCCTGTCTTCTACTGATGTTGGTGTTTTTTTTTGTTCTTCTTTTTCTAGGGCCTTGAGGTATAACATTAAATTATTTATTTGGCATCTTTCTGTTTTTTTTTTTTTTTTATGTAGCAAATCAGTGCCATAAACTTTCTTTTGAGAACTGCCTTCATATTGTCCCAGAGATTTTGATATGTTGAATCTCTACCCTCATTTATTTCTAAGACTGTTGTTTATTTCTTCCCTGATTTCTTTCTGGTCCATTCATCATTCAAAAGTGTATTATTTAATCTCCATGTGTTAGAGTAGCTTCTGTTTTTTATTGTCATTGATTTCTAATTTCATTTCATTATGATCTGGTATTTGCTAAGATTTGCTTTGTGCCTTAAAATATGATATATTTTAGAGAAAGTTCCATGTGCTGCTGAGAAGTGAATTCATTTGTTGATGGATGAAATGTTCTACAGATGTCTTTTATTTTTTTATTTTTTATTTAAGAGAAAGAGAGAGAGAGAGAGAGAGAATTTTTTAATATTTATTTTTTAGTTTTCAGCTGACACAACATCTTTTGTTTGTATGTGGTGCTGAGCATCAAACCCAGGCCACATGCATGCCAGGTGAGCGCGCTACCACTTGAGCCACATCCCCAGCCCAACAGATGTCTTAGTTACATTTGATAAATAGTCATTTTTAGTTCTGAAGAATCTTAGTTTATGTCTCATGACCTATCTAATGGTGAGAGAGGTGTGTTGAAATCATCCAGTATTGTATTGTCATCTGTTTGATTCCTTATATTGAGAAGGTTTGTTTTATGTACATAGATGTACTGATGTTTGGGGCATAAATATTTATAACCATTATGTCTTGTTGTTGGATGATTCTCTTAACTAGTATGAAGTGACTTCTTTGTCTTTTCTGATTAATTTTGGCTTGAAGTCTACTTTGTCTGATATATGAGAGCAGCTACTCCTGTTTGCTCTCATTTTCCATTTGTGTGGTATGTCTTCTCACATCCTGTCACTTTCAGTGTGTGGATTTCTTTGTAAAATGAGTCTCCTGTAAACACCATATTGTTGGGTCTTGACTTTTAATCCAATCTGCCAATGTATGTCTTTTGATTGAGGAGTGTTGACCATTTACATTCAGTGTTGTTATAGAGAGTTGATTTTTATACCTGTCATTTTGATTTATTTCTAATGCTTAATTCAGACTTCTCCTTTAGTTAAGTATTCTTCTAGTGCAATTTATCTCTATTCTGGTTTTCACTTTTATCTTTCATTTCTTCTGCATGAAATATTTCATTAAGTATGTTTTATAGTACAGGCATAATGTTTGTAAATTCTTTTATTTTTCTATTTATCATGAAAGGTTTTTATTTCATCTTCAATTTGGACAGATAATTTTGCTGGATATAATAATTTTGGTTAGTACTCATTTTCTTTCAGAGCATGGTATATATTGTTCCTGAAAGGAAAGTGACCACAACACTCGGAGCAACCAAGAGATCTTTATTGCAGCAGTGAGAAAGAGAAGAGAAAGAAGGAGAGAGAGAGAAAGAGAGCAGGGAAAGACAGGAGGCGGGGTGAGAGAGAGTGAGAGAGAGAGCAATAGTGAGAGAGAGAGAGAGAGAGAGAGAGAAAGAACGCACAAGAGAGAGGGAGCCCGCAGGAGGGAGTTTTTATAGCCAAAATCTAATGGGGTCTTTGGGTCTGCAAGCTGCCTTGTTGGCATACAGGTGTCATCTTCTGCCTTCAGGCAAATGGGGCAGGGGTCAGATGTGAGTTTCTGTTGCACCAGACAGGTGGGGGTCGAGTATTTAGCCTTGAGTGGGGTTGAGTGTTCTGAGGTGATAAAGGACCAGACTGAGGGGGGTTTGAGTGCCTGGGTTATCCTGCAGCTAACATTTATTCAGCCTGCCCTGTAGACAACTTAGTTTAGCCTGCCCTGCACCTAACAATTCCAAGCACTCCTGGCTTTTAGGGTCTGGGTTGAGGAACCATTTGAAGTCTGAGTTGGTTTACCTCTAAATGTGACCTGCCATTTTTCTCTTGTGGCTTTTAAAATTTCTATCCTCATTCTTATATTAGACATTTTCATTTATAATGCATCCTGGAGAGGACTTTAAAAAAAACACCTTGCCTATTTTCAAGATCATATACTTTATCTTTATGGCCTGAAAAATCTATCTTCAAGGTGGTCTAATATATTGGTGATGGTTTTCATTGAATTTTTACTTTGATTGAGTCTTTCATTTCCAGGATTTCCATTTGGTTCTTTATCATAATCTCTTATCTATTGTGTAAATGATCTTTCAGTTTTTGTATTTTCTAGTTCATTCTTTACTTCTTTTTTAGCTTGCAGAACATTTTAATGTTGAACTTTCTAAATGGTTTCTCAGATATTTCCTCCACTGTAGTGTGAATGGGGTTAGTTGCAGAAGTGTTATGGGTTGATTGGTTTTCTCTCTTGCTTTTTCATATTGCTTATATATCTACCCATCTTTGGGGATGATTATTACTCCTTCTTTTATGCAAGGGACTATTTAGTGAGCTTCTTTCTCTTAAGAGCCTCAGGCTAGGTGAATATTCCAGGTATTTGTCATCTGCTTTTCCCTGTATCAGTACTACTTTGTGACAAAACACTAAACCCTATTTACTGCAATTACTTCAGAGAAAAGCCATGTAATATTCAACCTTAGAGGAGGAAAATCTTGTTGATACTGTTCTCCACAGTTCCTCTAATCCAGGTATAAACTTGTAGTAAAAATCTGAAATAGGTTGAAACATTAACTATTAAATATAATCAAATTTCTATAACATTATATAGGGGCTGAAAGGAGGCGGGAAGAAAAAATGGGCAAAAGAAGAGAGAAAAAAAGAATAGATACAACAGAAAAGAATCGTATGCACCAAGGTAGAAAGACAAAAAAAAAAAAAAATGGGTTTGCAGGGGTGCTTAAGACAATAGCAGATAATATAAGAGGGGTAAAGGGGGCAAATGTAAACCTGAACTAGGAAAACAAAGATAGAATGATTCCAATTAGTGCTTTAAAACATTAGAAGAAATATAAAATCAAGTGGGTTGAGGGCACAATATTAAATATTAGCATAACAACTATCAAATCAAAATAGAGAGTGACATATATCAAAGTTGATGTTAGAGCTATTTATAGTAAACCATGCTTAGGTGAAGAAAATTCTTTTTGAGTCTTGGTTTGGATTTTCTCAGGTTTTGAGACCTTTAGAAGATATCTAAATGGCATTAGAGCAGATTATGCTAAGTTCGCCAATCCCAAAAAAACAAATGCCGAATGTCTTATCTTATATAAAGGGGGGGGGTGACTCAAAAAGGGGTAGGAAGGAAGAGCATGAGAAGAAGATTACCCCTAGATAGGGAAGAGATGTGGGAGGGAAAGGGAGGGAGAAGGGGAATTGCATGGAAAATGGAAGGAGACCCTCATCGTTATATAGAATGCATGTATGACGATGTTAGGGAAAGAAAAACAAAAGAAGTGTGTCACATTAGTTTGGGTAGAGAGAAGTGATGGGAGAGGAGGGGAGGGGAAGGGGGGATAGGAAGGGCAGCAGAATAAAATAGACATTATTGCTGTGGGTATATATGTGACTGCATGACCAATGTGATTCTGCAACCTGTACACTCAGAAAAATGAGAAATTATGTCCCATCTGATTCAAATGTCACGATCATTGTACTGTCATGTGTAACTAATTAAAACAAATTAAAAAATTATAAAAAAAGAAGATATCTATTACTCTTTGACTTTGGATCCCTCAGAGGTGCTAAGGCCCTAGTTGCTCTGGACCTCCCCCAGCTGGTTCTTGTTTGTCAGCCCAGGGGCCTGAGACTGGACTCTGGAAGGTTGCTGTTCTGGGTCTGCTGGCTGTTTCTGTTTTGTACTGGAGCTCAGAAATACAGGGCTGAGGCCTGTAGCTGTGACAACCGCAGGTTACTCTGCACCCACTCCCCTCTACAGGGTCCTCTTCAAAGTGGCATAGAGCCAGTGTCTCTCTGCAAGCATGAAACCTTGATTGTGGGTTCTCTGTGGTGCACAAGCATTCTCCTAACTGACACAGATTGCCAGGGCACTGTCCCTGCTACCAGGAAAGAGATTCAACTAGTTTGCCTGAGTTTTGAGTTATCACTGCCTAGAGTTGTAAACCATGGGCATTGCATCCCTTGGCTGACTAGGACAGAGACAACTATCTTGTCTGTGTCCAAGGTCTCATGGGTTGCAGCTGAAAATCCTTGGTGCCATCCTTCTCTGCTGTCTTAGATGGTGACTGCTCCCACCAGCCTGCTTCTGAACTCTCATTTCCTACTACTATGAATCTGTCTGCTCCATCTCTGCCCTCCCATAGAGTCTGTGCAGATGCAGAGCACTGGGTCAGGGCCAGCCCCTCCCAAGTTTCTTGCTCAGGTTACTCCAGCCCACTCCCCTTGTTGGCAGTAAGGGGGAGGAGTTTCAGCAACTTTCAACTAATCCCTTTACAAGTTCCTTCTAGATGGATTATTGAGACATCTGACTGCAGGAGTATTCCCTCTGGTTTCATTACTCCCTTCAAGTGGGGAGATGCCATGTTGATTTAACTTCTTCTTGAGAGGCTGACAAGCTGTGGACTCCATAAAAGGACTGCTATGCCCTGCACAGTTTTCAGTTCATAATTTGGCTTAAACTACTTGATGTTTAATGACCCAGACACTGCTCTGGTTGTGTTTTAACTTGGTCTGTTTCCCCACTGCCCCCCTCCAGCCCGTGAGACCTGGACACAGACAAGATGTTTTTTAGGGAGTGAGATTATGTGCTTTTCCTCTCCTTTGGTCTCGGTTTCTGCCCTCCCCCCCAACACTGGTCCAGGTTCAGGGTCAAGGAGCTCTGCCCTTATTTTTTGCTATGGTAACCGAACGTCAAGTTTCTCTAGGTCTAGTCTAATGTTGGGTCTTCTAGCAATTATATCACCTACATCTCTGGTCAGCTGTTCCTTCATTGCCCCTTTCTGTGCTGTGGAGGGGGTCAGGGGTCACCACCAAGCTCTGCTCTACCTTCTTGAATCCAGAATAGTATTATCTTTAAGGAGAAGGTATGAGGTATCCTTGGGGTGCTAGAATGTCTTTTTTCCCCCTTTTTGCTGTGCTGGGAATTAAACTCAAGGCCTCCTGCATGCTAGGTTAGAGTGCCATACTACTGAGCTGTACCATTCCTAGTCCACAATGTCTTGATATAGGTGTTGAGTCTCGTTGAAATTGCTATATATTTTAAAAATTATTTTTTATGCTTTATTGGACAAGTCCCTAGGGAAGTATGCTTATAAAATACATACTCAAGACATAAATTATATTTAAAATACTTCCTTGAATACAAAATACATAGTTTTAATTTTTATACCATAAAGATCAGCTTATATTTACATTTGCTTGCCTAATGACATGATGTACTAGCATTTACTCTTTGAGGTGGCTATACTTAGGAGAATGCCCTGTGGTCACAATGTTTTCATCTTGTGCTTTCTTTTCTCATCTTCTCAAATGTCAAGAGCAAGCTGTTCTGCTAGGCAGGATAAAACCAGCTTCTTGGTATCTGCAAATGCCACCATTTCCAGGGCTTGACAAACTACACTACAGGGGGGTTTCAATCTATTCCTTTGTACTAGTGTTTTGTTTCTTTCTTCTTCTCTTTTTTGTTTTTTGGTACCTAAGTTGCTTAGGGCCTTGCTAAGTTGCTGAGGCTGGCTTTGAACTTGCCATCCTCCTGCCTCAGCCTCTTGAGTTGCTGGGATTGTAGGTGTGTGCCATTGCACTTAGCAAGTGTTTTCATTTTTATCATGCCAGGGTCATTCAAAAGTAGTACAGAGAGGTTTTTTATTATGTATGTATGTATGCACTGGAGATTGAACCCCTACACTTGAGCTATACCTGAGCCTAGAAAGTTCTTTTTTATGCTGAGAACATCCTAAGGTTTTTACCAGGTGATTTCTTGTTTCTTTACTGAGCAATATTCCCTAGGTCCACAATAAAGGAAACATAATCATTGTACCTTATCAAAAAGAACAAATTTAATAAGAGCTTATGCAGCATGTTTATCATTTAACCATAATATGATTAACACATGGCAGAAAAGGCCTCTTGGGTTTAAAAATAGCTTTATTTAGCATACTAAAAACACAGAAACATAAGAAAACCCCTACCTAGTATAAACATAAAAATAGTTAAATACCATAATTTAATGTAAACCAAGCATTTAAAAATGTGAAATGTTAGAATAAAATACATGCTATTTACATAGAACCAAGTTAAAGCTACCTCCACAGTTATTGGATCAAATCAGTCTTGAAGAAGTCATCATTAGCAATGTAATAAACACAACATCTCCATTTGCATTGGTCAATAGGCAAAGAATAAATCATTTTATTTCCTTTAAACAAATATGATTTATTGTGACTTTTAGAGCAGGGAAGCAAAAAGTGCCAGCTCCAGGAATCCAGACACAACCACTGCATGTGGAGGTTTGTAAAGCATTCCGCTGGAAGACCATTGAGTCCATTCTTTAATTTCAATACAAACTAGTTGATTCACCTTAGTTACTGCTTAAGAAAGGTACTAAATACATTCTGCAAAAATAAACCTTTGTTAAAAATGATCAAAGGCAAATGCAATATCAATCAGATAAGAAAGGCAAAAGCATAAAAATATATATTATTCCAGACAAGCCCCTTAATTATAATAAATGTTAAGAAACTCAGTTTATAAAACCAGATGGGGTAGCAAAAGGGATTTTAAAAATATAAAACCCAAACCATATTCAAACAAAACAAACCTAAGATAATGTTTCATGAAGAAAGTGGTATCTTGTTTATTCACTCATCATTATGTGAAAGCTGCCATGAGATTTTGTGGCTGATGGAGCTATTACTATGGAGTAGGTTTTCTTTAACCAACATTCTAAAAAGCTGTAGTTATCAATCAGTTTAAAAATTTGGCTTTTGCTTTAAGGATTAACATTCTGTGTTTTTTTTTTTGTACTGGGGATTGAACTCAGGGGCACTTGACCACTGAGCCACATCCCCAGCCCTATTTTGTATTTTATTTAGAGACAGGGTCTCACTGAGTTGCTCAGTGCCTTGCCTTTGCTGAGGCTGGCTTAGAACTCACAATCCTCCTGTCTCAGCCTCCTGAGCTACTGAGATTATAGGCATGCATCACTGCACCCGGCCAATATTCATGCTTGTACTTCAATTCAGGTATATCTAAGAGGTGGCATTAAAACCAGTATCAGGAGTTTAAAATGTAAAATAACATCTGAAGAACAGATACAAAATATAGACTATTGTGTTTGCCTAATCTTATAGTTCTCAAACTTTTGATCTCTAGATCCCCTCTTTCTACTCTTAACATTTATGGGGATCCGGATGCCAAAGCACTATTACTTAGGAGATTTATATCTATCAGTATTTACCATATTAAAAAATAAACTGGAAAAAATTAAGTATAATTCACTTAAAAAAATCATTATGTGCCAACATAAATAAATAATATTTTGATGAAAAATAGCTGTGATTTCTAAAACAGAAAAAAGATGTGTGGGAAAACAGTATTGATTTACATTTTTTAACTCTTTGTTAGGAGAATGAGAGTGAAAAGTCAAATAATCTCTTTATATTATGATGAAAATTAGAAACCAAAGATCACCATGTAGTCATGGCAAAATTTGAAACAATATTATTGTTCCTGAGACCACTATCAAGATATCATCAGTTTTGGTCTATGGAAGCTGGGACATCTATTAACTAAACTCACATGTTTTATTTTCCTTTCCATTTCTAAACCTTGTTTGATTGAGTTGGCAATCATTTTTAAGTTGGCACAGCTTTGGTATAGACCAGAGTATAGCAAGGGTTAGGCAACAGCTCACATACTCAGACTGGGAAGATGTTAGGCATTTAAGGAGATGCCTGTTCTATTTCTCACTATGTGAAAGCTCTGATCAATTTTTGGGAAACAGAGGGAGAAAATTCTCCCTGAAGCACAATAATAATACCAGAATCTCACACTTGGATGGCTCTCCATGTTGGAGAAATTATAATACGCACAATCTCAGTTGATCCCTTTTTTTTTCTTTCTGAGCCTGTTCCTTCTGCTTCAAGGGAAAAATAAAAACCCTGCATTTTAAAAAAATCGAATGAAAATACAAAATGAAATGGCAACAATAATGAGATGTGTGTGGGACTGTAACTAGATTTAGTGTGCACCTGCCACAACATGTATCTTGTAGTCTTTTTTCACCAACTGAAGGGCAATGTAAAAACCACAGTTTATAATTTAATGGCAAGTGGTCTTGTAATCATCTTCAGGCAAAGACTGCAGACTGTACAAAAACATTAAGAATTGCAGAATTTTTATTTTAATTGAACTCATGGGTGCTTGAAGATTTTGTGGTGGTAGGAGAGAGTGAGTTAATAGTACAGTATAAGGCAACAAAATTGCAAGAAGAAAATAATTACTACCTCCCCCCAGGAACAAGGACTAATTGGTATCTATTGCCTGTTATTAATACATTTATCCTCCTTAGAAATTATTCCATTGCCAGGAAATCCTCCCCACCAAGATATTAATAAAAATAGCATGAGACATTCAAAGATGCTAGACAAAACATTTAAAGGCAGGGGTGGGTGGTGGGTGGTGGGTGGTAGTCAACCAAGAAGAAAATCTCTAGTACAAAATGTGCCAGATACCACTAAGGAGCAAAGATTTTGTTGCCAAAACCCTTTAAGTACTGCATGTACATGCTCTCTTTATCTTTTTCTGAGATGTTTCTAAAATGGAGAATGACTCCATACTTTTTTTTGCTCTTTTAAGGTAGATGAAGAAATAGGTTAACAAAAACCCGTAAGAATTAGGAAACATGCTAAGTACATCCTTTTTGCAAAACTCTACACCATGTTTATGGCTATGTATGACAAATTTTTGGTGCCCTTTTTTTCCCCAGTTATGGTGAGTAATGCTGTCTTTACAGGTGATTTAGATAGAAGTTAATGGATTTTTAAGACAGTTGCAAATATACTGGGTTGATGCACACACATGGATATATGTATATGTGTGTGTGTGTGTGTGTATATATACACACACACATACATACATACATATATCACATGAAGACTCTCACTGGTATGTTTTTCCTTTTTCACATATTTCCTCTAGCAAAAATGAGCATGGATAATGATTTTGTGATAGGAAACAAAACTAAAGAAAATCAAACCAGTAAGAATGAAGTGGTATGCTGAGTCTAATAAAATAAGTCAATACACATTTATGTAGTGGTAAAGTGCTAGAAAGTTCTTTCATTAGTATTTTTAAAAATGATTAGAATAAAAAGAAGTTTGCAGCTTCATTTGATGGTGGTGACCACAGGCACCATAGCTATGGCACTGGCTGAGCTGGAGTTGACTATGTCCTCATATTCAGGGGGTGGATCTAAATGAGGTTCTGTTTCACTCCTCCGCAGGTTCACCTGGCCAGTGGCTTCCTCATAGGTTGGTGGGGGATCACAATTGGACAGGCGAGTGGAGACAGAATCTGAGCGCCCAACTACATATTCCAGAAAGCCTGGAGACAACCCAGTGCTCTCAAACACTTCATCTGGTGGGGGAGGTGGAGTGATGATGTTAAGGTGCTGAGGGAAAGGAATGTGGCTTTCAGTCACTGTCTGTCTACGAGTTTTGTTTCTTAGGAAGCATCTCCAGATAAGGAAAATGACAAGGAGGATAATGAAGAGGCCAAAGATTAGTGGAAAGGTAAGATAAAACTGAAACCAGTCACTTCCTCTGTTACTCTCTCCTTGTTGCGCTTTTGTGTAGGTACTCCAAAACTCCTTCTGAAAATACAAAACAAAAGAAGTCAAAGTCAGTATGAGTGTGATCAAGAGATGGGAGATATCACATGAGCAAATCTCTGGGTTCAATGAATGTCATGAACAAAAGACCAAAACCAGACTTGTTGGTTTAAATAACTCACAGCCTGTATTTTCCATGACAAGAAATTACGAATATAGAAAAACGTTGACTTAGGATGGGGTGATGTCCCAATAAGCCCATCATAAATTGAAAATATCATTAATTTGAAAATTCTTGTAATAAACTAACCTACTGAACAGCATAGCTTAGGATCACAGCACAATGTGGAGTCCTGGTTGCTTGGCTGTTTGCCCTGGATATTGGGGGCTGACTGGGGGCTAAAGCTCCCTGCTGCTGCCCAGGATGGAGAGAGAGTATTTTACCAAATAGTACCATCCCAGGAAAATATCAAAATTCAAAATTTGATGTATGATCTTTATTGAATGCCTATCCCTTTCACCATCACAAAGCTGAAAAATTCAAAGTCCACCATCAGTAATTGGGGACCATCTATACTTCATTGTGCTTGACCTGGATCCTCCTTAAAATACTCAGACACCAAGACTCTTTTTCAAAACTTGGAGATATTTGCATTTTCCGCTATGACATTTTAGATTAAAAAAATCAGGAATGAGGATTTTTCTCCTTTTCAGATTATACCAAATAGTTTATCATTAAAAATATAAGTTAGGGCTCAGTTGGTAGAGTATTTGCCTTGCATGCACAAGGCCCTGGGTTCAATCCCCAGCACCACAAAAAAAAAAAAAAAATGT
>NW_026000249.1:25088464-25121496 GCF_001458135.2 Marmota marmota marmota
GCTGTGGAGCCTGGCAATGGCGGTGGCGTGTTCCTGGGGGTTGAGGGTCAGGGGTCAGGGGCCTGGCGGTACCCGGCTGTGCCCTGCTGTGCCCCGCAGAGTTCCCTCAGTAACCAGGGCGACCCCGCTGGGCGTCTCACCTGCGTAATGTTTAAGTTAGAGGCCTAGAGGGACGGGCGTCGTGGTAATTGTGGTCAGGTATGAAGAGGCTCATGTGAATACTGTCCAGTGGGACCCTCTCATTAGATGGAGGGCTTCTGGGACGGTTAATATCACAGGCTTCATTTGAACGGCAGCTTTCCTCAGTGACATCAGTGTCTAGACTAACGTATCTTCATAAGGATGGTCAGGCACCGTGTTCAGTCCTTTGGGTCCTGAGTACATCAGCAACAGAGGAGACTGCACTGTACGGTCTCTAGTGCATTTTAAATTTGCAGTAGTATTTGCAGTGTCTGGGGATTTTCTATTGCTCCTTTTTATCATAATTTGTTTTCATTTTATAAGTCAATGGTCTTCCTTATAATTCTGAGAATATGAATTTGAACGTTTTTTTTTGTAAAGTTCTGTTCACTATATTATATCTGTTTTTCCCCCCTCCAGAATTAGCTTTTTGGTTCACCATGATCTCCTCTTCAGTCCCTGAAATATCTGGCCCAACTTTATCCATTCATATCTGGGAATCAAGGACTACTTGGATTTGTCCTAGGGAATGAGCATGAGTCTGATCCATAGTCGTTAAGTCTTGTAAGGCCTACTTCACTAACAGACTTCTCTTCTCCTTTGGGGATGCATGGCATGGAGGTTGCAGGTGGGCTAGGGATCATCTCAATTCCAAAATTTGGGCATATCCAACATTAGAAAGCTTTAGTGGATCTGTCTTCTAGGTAATATGTGCTTCTATTTTGTGTCCCTTCGGTTCAGTTCCTCAGTTGTCTCAAGCTCTAGTGTTACTTGGGTTTTCTTTCAGGTCAAAGAATTCAGGGTCCTTGCAGTGTAGCTTTTGGCGATTAAAGTTGACCAAATGTCATTGGTGCTCATTATCCACTTTAACAGATTTGGGCGAGGGTTATAGCAAGGCAGGGGAAGCAGGTCTGCTGTTTAGAGAGTAATTCTTTTTTTTAAAGACTTTTTTTAAAATTGTAGATGGGCACAATACCTTTATTTTATTTATTTATGTGGTGGTGAGGATCGAACCCAGTGCCTGTCACATACAAGAGAAGTGCTCTACCACTGCGTCACAACCCCAGCCCTAGAGAGTAATTCTTTAATCTCACAGTTGACCTAGGTCTTCAATTTTATTGACTCTCCCTTAAATTTTCTCTGAATGTGCTTCAGTTAGTTTTCTGTTGCAAGGGTTTCATTTTTTTTTTAACAAAGCAATGTGATGATATCTCCTTTTCCATCTTCTTAGAATTCCTAACAAATTTTGTTAATGGTAAGGGTACTCTTTTGTGTGTGCCTGTATGTGTGTGTGTGTGTAGATACTTTTTGTGTGTTTAGTCACTACCATGATTCCATTACCATTTTTTAAATTTCTAAAAATGCAGGCTGGTGTACGGTTTAGTTTAGAGTTCCTACCTTGTGTATATGAGGCTCTGGGTTCAATCCACAGTACTGTAAGTAATCATTTTTTTTCTAAAACTTCAGATAATTTTCTGAATAGTTAATATATTCACATGATTCGAAAGTGATACAGCCCTCCTCTCTAGAGGCAACCAGTAATTGCTTGTTAAGATCACAAAAAGAAAGACTAAAAAAGAAATAATACTCAAGTCATAGATGAAATGAACTACAAAAAGCTAAGTGATAAACACACAAATCAAGCAGAAGGAAGGAAGGAAGGAACTGGTTTTTAAAAGGAGAATGCAGTGAATTAGAGGGGGTGGGAGGGAGAAAAGCAAATTTCCTGATATTAAAAAAAAAAAAAAAGATAACTCTCAAGACGACTTGGTTAGGAAAAAAGACACAAATTACCAATAGGAATAGTAATGAAAGAGAAGGCATTACTATAGATTAAAAAAGAACAATACTACTATGTAGTAATTGGGTATATATTCACTCCTAAAAATTGGGGTTCTCTTGTCAAGGAAGAAGAGGTAAAATCGGTTTTAGATCAGTAATCAAAATTTTCTGCTGTCTTTGTCAGGAATACAGAATATATTAATTCAAGAAACTGCTTTCTTTTCTTCCCAGGGGTAGTAGTGGTAGGGCAATCAATGATTAAATTGCAATGAGCCCAGAATTTGTAGGGTAATGAAAATGAGTAGTACAAGAGATGATAGTATGAAGAAGGCAGAAGAAGGCAGGGGTCCACACTGGAAAAAATATCTCTTTGTGGTTTCAGTGATGCTAAAATCTCTGATAGATAATTGTTTACCTGTTTTGGCTAGAGTTTGCCCTGAGTTTAAATATTTTAAATTAGAAACAAGCAAACTAAATGGAACATTTCTAGTGAAAAAACTAATATAAAAGTCTGGGTTTATTCAGAATTATAATCTTTTACTCATTTATCCCATTTCACTTATTAGCACAAACCTAGATCTTTATAATATAATCTATACTTCAGCATAATAAAAAATTAATCTCTGTAGTATTGAAAAAGTATGATACTTTAGATAGGACTATTTGTTTATCATCTTGCTACCTCTTTATACTTATAATGATATTTATACTACTAGACTAGACTTATACTGAAACTCTAGACTTATAATGAAACCTCATCATTTTATTTAACTGAAAGATAGCTCCTTTGAAATGATATCATCATCAAACCTCATAAATTCAACATTGTCTAAGAGTTTAGGTTGCTACTTCTCAGAAAATAGTAGATCTCAGTTCACGTCTATGTTCCTTTCAAATTGGTCCAATTACATTGCAAGATCTATTAGGTTTCTTTCTTTTCAAGACATCTTTGTGTTTCAAGTGTGTCGACAACATATACTGCTGGTAATTAAAAACCATGAGTTCCAATTCCAGTTAGAAATTGTATCATTGGTCTTTATGGCACACAAAATACTGGTTTAAAGATGGGAAAATATCACTTTGTCTATCCCAGTCAATGTTGTTCTGAAGCATTTTTAAAGCATATTTTTAAAGTCATAAAAATAAGCTAAATCCAAGTACTAGCCAGCACTTTTTCTATCATATTGACTTTGAATAAGTATTATGGGATGTACATTTACAAATGCCTAATTAGGACTAGAATAAGAAACTTGAGGGTAAAATTGTTTATTGTAAAGCTCCTAGCATAACCATTACCAATTAAATTAGAAGAGCATTTTGTTCATTGAGGAAAGAGAGGAAGAAGGAAGTGGGGAAGACTCAGAATTAGGAGACTTGGAACCTGGGTCCCATTTCTGACTTTATCAGTATCTTATAATGGGAAAAATAAGCAAATCAACAACTGCTCTGGAGCTGTTATTTCCTCATTTATGAAATGAAGAGTTTGACCTACTTGGTTTTTGTAGACCCTGTGAGAAGATGATTAAAGTTTACTTCAAAGAGTCTTTTGTCAATAATGGAATGGTATGAAAAAGCAGTCTTTAGCCTATTCATGATAAGCAATGCTTGGCATCAAATATTAGCTTTGGGAATTATATTATCTTGACATTCAAATAATAGTGTCATTTTAAGTGTGACCCTCTAAACATATAATTCAAGAAAGCCAGTACCCTCTTTGGATCTACTGGTGCTTGTGTTGCAGTAAGGGATACATTTCCTATTTCAGCCTGATGGTCCCTAAGACTTGAGCTAATGATACAGGTCTATAGTAGGGTTCCAAAAATTATTTTGCAACTGATTTTATTGTACATTGGAAGTGGCTAGACTAAATCTTATCTTCTACTATTACTGATATTCCAACTATGAGAGCCATGGTCAGATGCCCTGGCTCAAGGGAACCATATCCTAACACTAGAATAAAGAATCACTGACAACCCCCAGTATTAAAGGGATATTAATGTTGAGAGCCACAGCCGAAGGGGCCCCAGCAAACTTCCAGCTGCCGGCTGATGATTGGCTCACAGCGGCCCCAGCAACATCTAGCTGATTGGCTCCTCTGCGGTGATGCTCATTGGGCTGTTTCCCTGCCCTTTCAGACCACGGAGCTGCTCATTGGGGGACTTTTTTGGCTCCGCCCACGTGACCCAGCCAATCGGCCTCAAGAGCAGGAGGATTGTGGGAGGTGGGGAGAAGCTTGTGTGGGAGAGAGAGGCTTGTGGAAAGCCGGTGGTGGCAGTTGAGGCTCTGAGGGTTTTTCCTGAGAGGCTGTTTTGTTTGGCGTGTGTGGTTCTAAAAATAAAGTTAGTTTCTTTTGACAAGTGGCTCCTGATTGTGCCCAGCCAGACTGCGGAAGGCAGCCACCTATTGTAACAGAAATTCATTTCCAGTAGTGTCCTCATCCACATTAGAATCTCTGGGAGTAAGCAGGGGTGGTAATTGGTTGCTGTCCTTTGGCAAATATGCCATGAACTGAAAAGGATACCATTTTTATATATTGAAAAAGAAAAAAAGTCAATTATTAATTAAATTTCAATTAATTCATGATATATCATTGTTTGTAAACTGCATATCAATTTCAGATAAGTTAAAATGTGAATAAATGAAATATTTATTAGGTTTTATCATCCACTGATCTGGATACATTTATCAAAATAGCTATACTTTGTTTTTTTACTATTCATGATTATTTATAATATTGGTAATTTATTTATGGCTTCAATTAATAGTGTACACTGTCAGTTTTACAGTATGATATACAAAGACAGAAACTATCAAAACTTGTAAAAATTAACATTTTCTGTTGGCTATTGTATTATTTTGCATTTCAGTGATATTATAGAATAAATTGTTATTTCCTATTTTTTTTCCTTTTCCTTTTTTGCAAGGAGAGGTTCAGTGCATTATGTTTAGGAATATGATGTGTTGGGTGACAGGTTGCCCCCTGTTCTCTGGATTCCTAGCTAACCTTCTCCCAGTGGCTTGGAAGGCTGAGACAGGAGGATCACAAGGTCAAAGCAAGCCAAGTTGCTGCACTGGGGTTCCATTCAAATCCCAATTTGAGCATGAGGGTTTTATTCTCATCAATTGTACTGACTAGCTGCAGTTCATTATTGGAAAGCCAATTGTAGGTTACCTGCAAGAAGGGAACACTGACATCTCATTTCCCACATGGATATTTGCTCAAACAGTTGACTGGTTGATCTGCCCCACTTCTGTACCATGTGCCTGTGTGATGGTTGGGGTAGATTTGAGGAAAGAGCGGTTGAGAATAGGGTCAGTGATAGAACAGATCCTTTATATTGACTAAAAAGAGCATTAGGAATTTTCCATAGGTTCAATGGAAGGCTTGAGCCATGTTGTTATGTTGTTGCTACTTTGTCCCAGAAAGCTGCTTGCTAGGCAGAGGGGCCCAACAGCAAGTGAGGGAGGTAGGCACAGTTGGAGTCAGTTGAGGAAGAATCAAAAGAGACCAACATGGAGCAATAATTCTGCTTCCTGGGAACTGTGTTGTAGGGAGGCCCCTTCTAGGCCTCCTTAAAGAATGCTGTGTGGAGGAGAGCCAAGATGGTGGAGTAGAGGAGACACTGCTTCTGGCAGCTCTGCACATGAATCCGAAAAAACAGTCAAAAGGCTTCTCCACCAGGTCCTGCCTTGACGGAAAACTACATCTCAGAGCATGTGAGAGGACACCATACAGCGAATCTTTCACAGATTCCACCAGAGTGGTGAGCGCGGTGCAGAACGCAGAGGCTTTGCTTGCTGGTAAGACTCCAGACTCGGGCCCCAAAGCCCGCAGTCTGAACACACGTGCGAAACACAAGTGGCGGATCAGAAGTACAAAATCAGCACCGCTACAGAACTGTAGGTTGGCAGACTATGCTCTGCTCCCACGCAGGTTACCAGACCGACCTCTGGACACAGCACAAGGTCACCCCAGCACCCCCCACCTCACCAAATACCCGACGCAGGAAACAGACACAAGCCATCTTGGAAAACCTTTCTCGCCATCTCTTGGTGAATGTGGCTACCAGCACGGTTCTGTGGCCAATCAGGTACCTGGTTCCCAACTCCCCCACCCCCAGCTGTGATAACTCAAAACCTTTCTCACAATCTTTTGGGGGGTGTGGCTATCAACATGGAACTGCAGCTGTATAGGTACCTCGTTTCCAACTTAGAGACTAAGAGCAGGGAAGTTCCAGGCAGAAGCTCAAGCCCTCTCACACAGGCTACCTCCACCACCCTAAAGGGCAGAGACTCAAGCTAGGAATAGACAACTTCACCTACTGGAAGAAAAGAAAACAGAATTCTGAGAGATTTTTTTTTCCCTCTCTCTTCTCATCCATTCTCCTCTACCCTTCCCCCTCTGGTCCTCACAACCCCAATATATGTGAAACCAAGAACTTTGCATGAAATAGGACTTTAAAAACTGAATCACCAGAATAATATCTTATAGAGGAATTGTATAAGCCCCTCCCTTTTTTCTTATTTTCTTTCTCCCTCTCTCTTTTTTCTCTTTCTTTCCTTTTTTATTTTTCTTCCTCCCTCCCACTTTCAATCAACTAACTTTTACTATTTTTACTTCAGGTAATTTTCTAAATACATATAGTGTTTGATTTTATGCATTTTTCCCTAAACTACCTCCTGTCTATTCATAAGAATTCTCCTCCAAAGTTGCTAAGATACCCCATACCCTCACACCTTCCCCGCCTTAACATAACATCCTACGCTCGACCCTCAGTTCTCTATACGCCACCAGAAACTGTATACCTTTTATGAAACTAATGACTATATTTTAATAATAATTGAATCCAACATCTCTAGGCATAGAGACTAAGTATAAATGTATTAATAACGAAAACTTGCCATAGATGATGTATTGTTGATACTGGGAACTGTTAACATTGTCTTTCCCCACAAAGGAGAGATTTTGGAACTATACAAGAGCAATATAAATCTATAGGGGATAAACAATAACACAACAGTCTCACCAAGCTGTAAAGAAACGTGAGCAACATGAAAATACAAGGAAAGAAAAGACCACAAACAATGCAAGACAATACATCATTAGAAGAAGTAACATCTTCATCAGAAAAAATGTCAGATAAAGATTTCAGGATATACATGGTTCAAATGTTCTAGAGTCTCAGGGAAGATATTAGACAACAAATGCAGACAATGAAAGATCACTTTGACAATGAATTATATAAACAAATCCAAGAAGCAAAAGATCAACTCTATAGGGAGACAGAGGTTATACAAACAAAAACAAAAACCAACCAACCAAACAAACAAAAAAACAAAAAACAAAAACAACAAAAAACAAACAGAAATCCTAGAAATGAAAGAAATGATAAACCAAATTAAAAAGTCAAATGAGAGTATCACCAGCAGAGTAGACCACTTAGAAGATAGAACATCAGATAATGAAGACAAAGTATATCAACTCAAAAAGAATGTAGACAGCACAGCAAGACTGATAAGAAGCCATGAGAGCAGAACATCCAAGAAATATGGGATAGCATAAAAAGACCAAATTTAAGAGTTATTGGGATAGAGGAAGGTATAGAGGTCCAAACCAAAGGAATGAGCAATCTATTCAATGAAATAATATTAGAAAACTTTCCAGAAATGAAGAATGAAACAGAAATCCAAATCCTACAAGTCTACAGGACGCTGAATGTGCAAAATCACAAAAGATCCACACCAAGACACATTATAATGAAAATGCCCAACATACAGAACAAGGAGAAAAATTTAAAAGCCACAAGAGAAAGGAAGCAGATTATATATAGGGGTAAACCAATGAGGTTAATGGCTGATCTTTTAACATAGACACTGAAAGCTAGAAGATCCTGGAAAAATATATTCCAAACACTGAAAGATAATGGGTTCCAACCAAGAATCTCGTATCCAGAAAAATCAAGCTTCAGGTTTGAAGATGAAATAAAAACCTTTCACGTAAATAAAAGTTAAAAGAATTTGCAGATAAAAAACCGGTGCTTCAAAACATCCTTGGCAAAACATTTCATGAAGAGCAAATGAAAAATAACAATGAAAACCAATAGTGGGAGGTAGTACACTAAAGAAAAAACTAATCAAAGAGGAAAATCAAGTCAAGTTAAATAACAAAAATAAACAAATATGGCTGGAAATACAAACCCTATCTCAATAGTAACCCTAAATGTTAATGGCTTAAACTCACCATTCAAAAGACATAGGCTAGTAAACTGGATTGAAAAAAAAAGACCCAACAATATGCTGCCTACAGAAGACTCATTTGATAGGAAAAGACATACACAGACTGAAGGTGAAAGTTGGGAAAAATCATACCACTCACATGGACCTCGGAAGCAAGCAGGGGTGTTCATACTCATATCAAATAAAGTAGACTTCAAGCCAAAGTTAATCAAAAGGGATAAAGAAGGACACTACATACTGCTCAAGGGAACCATACACCAACAAGACATAACAATCATTAATATATATGCCCCAAACAATGGTGCAGCTATGTTCATCAAACAAACTCTTCTCAAGTTCAAGAGTCAAATAGACCACAACACAATAATCATGGGTGATTTTAACACCTCTCTCACCACTGGACAGATCTTCCAAACAAAAGTTGAATAAAGAAACTATAGAACTCAATAACACAATTAATAACTTAGATTTAATTGACATATATAGAATATATCAACCAACATCAAGCAGATATACTTTTTTCTCAGTAGCACATGGATCCTTCTAAAAAATGGTCCATATATTATGCCACAGGGCAACTCTTAGCAAACTCTTAGCAAAACTCTTAGCAAAGGAGTAGAGATATTACAATGCATTTTATCTAATCATAATGGAATGAAATTGGAAATCAACAATAAAATAAGGAATAAAAATTCGTACATCACATGGAGAATGAATAATATGCTACTGAATGAACAATGGGTTACAGAAGACATCAAGGAGGAAATGAAAAAATTCTTAGAGGTAAATGAGAACACAGACACAACATATCAAAATCTCTGGGACACTATGAAAGCAGTACTAAGAGGAAAATTCATTGTGTGGAGTTCATTCCTTAAAAGAAGAAAAAGCCAACAAATAAATGACCTCACACTACATCTCAAAGCCCTAGAAAAAGAAGAACAAACCAGCAGCAAAAGCAGTAGAAGGCAAGAAATAATTAAAATCAGAGCTGAAATCAGTGAAATCAAAACAAAAGAAACAATTGAAAAAATTGACAAAACTAAAAGTTGGTTCTTTGAAAAAATAAATAAGATTGACAGGCCCTTAGCCATGCTAACGAAGAGAAGAAGAGAGAGAACCCAAATGACTAGCATACGTGATGAAAAAGGCAATTTCACAACAGACACTACAGAAATACAGAAGATAATTAGAAATTATTTTGAAACCGTATACTCTAATAAAATAGAAGATAGTGAAGGCTTCGATAAATTTCTAAAGTCATATGACCTGCCCAGATTGAGTCAGGAAGATATGTACAACTTAAACAGACCAATATCAAGTGAGGAAATAGAAGAAGCCATCAAAAGATTACCAACCAAGTAAAGCCCAGGACTGGACAGATATATAGCCGAGTTTTACAAGACCTTTAAAGAAGAACTAATACCAATACTTTTCAATCTATTTCAGGAAATAGAAAAAGAGGGAGTACTCCAAGTTCATTCTATGGCATTCTATTCCCTGTGGCATTCTATTCTATTCTGATTCCAAAACCAGACAAAGACACCTCAAAGAAAGAAAACTTCAGACCAATATCTCTAATGAACATAGGTGCAAAAATCCTCAATAAAATTCTGGCAAATCGAATACAAAAAGATTGTGCTCCATGACCAAGTGGGATTCATCCCAGGGATGCAAGGTTGGTTCAACATATGGAAATCAATAAATGTAATTCATCACATCAAAGACGTAAAGTTAAGAACCATATGATCATCTCAGTAGACACAGAAAAAGCATTTGACAATACAGCACCCCTTTATGTTCAAAACACTATAAAAATTAGTGATAACAGGAACTTATCAACATTGTAAAGGCTATCTACACTAAGCCTCAGGCCAACATCATTCTAAATGGAGAAAAACTGAAGGCATTCCCTCTAAAATCTGGAACAAGACAGGGATGCCCTCTCTGACCACTTCTATTCAACATAGTTCTTGAAACACTGGCCAGAGTAATTAGACAGATGAAAGAAATTAAAGGGATACATATAGGAAAAGAAGAACTAAAACTAGCACTATCTGCTGACGATATGCGTTTGTACCTAGAAGACCCAAAAAACTCTACCAGGAAACTGCTAGGACTAGTAAATGAATTCAGCAAAGTGGCAGGATATAAAATCAACACCCATAAATCAAAGGCATTTCTGTATATCAGTGACAAATCCTCTGACAAGGAAATGAGGAAAACTACCCCATTCACAATATCCTAAAATAAAATAAAATACAATAAAATACTTGGAAATCAATTTAACAAAAGAGGTGAAACATCTATACAATGAAAACTACAGAACCCTAAATAGAGAAATCGAAGAAGACCTTAGAAGATGGAAAGATCTACATAGCTCATGGATAGGCAGAATTAATATTATTAAAATGACCATACTACCAAAAGCACTATATAGGTTCAATGCAATTCTTATAAAAATCCCAATGTCATTCCTCATAGAAATAGAAAAAGCAATCATGAAATTCATCTGGAAAAATAAGAGACCCAGAATAGCTAAAGCAATTCTAAGCAGGAAGAGGGAAACAGGTGGTATCACTATACCAGACCTTAAACTATACTACAGAGCAGTAGTAACAAAAACAGCATGGTACTGGCACCAAAACAGGCTGGTAGACCAATGGTACAGAATAGAGGACACAGAGACTAACCCACAAAATTACAACTATCTTATATTAGACAAAGGTGCCAAAAGCATGCACTGAAGAAAGGATAGCCTCTTCAACAAATGGTGCTGGGAAAACTGGAAATCCATATGGAACAAAAAGAAATTGAATCCCTATCTCTCACCATGCATAAAAGTTAACTCAAAATGGATCAAGGAGCTAGTAATTAAACCAGAGACTCTGTGTCTAATAGAAGAAAAAGTAGGCCCTAATCTCTAACACGTGGGGCTAGGCCCCAACTTCCTTAATAAGATGCCTATAGCACAAGAATTAAAACCAAGAATCAACAAATGGGATGGATTCAAACTACAAAGTTTTTTCTCGGCAAAAGAAATAATCTGTGAGGTGAACAGGGAGCCTACATCCTGGGAGTAAATTTTTACCCCTCACTCATCAGATAGAGCTCTAATCTCTAGGGTATATAAAGAGCTCAACAAGATAAGCACCAAAATAATAATAATAATAATAATAATAATAATAATAATAATAATAAATAAAACAAAAAAACCCCACAGAAACAAATAATCAATCAATAAATGGCCCAAGGACCTGAACAGACACTTCTCAGAAGAGGATATATAATCAATCAACAAATATACGAAAAAATGCTCATCATCTCTAGCAATCAGAGAAATGCAAATCAAAACTACTCTAAGATACCAACTCACTCCAGTAAGAATGGCAGCCATTATGAAGACAAACAACAACAAGCGTTGGCGAGGATGTGGGGAAAAAGGCACACTCATACATTGCTGATGGGACTGCAAATTAGTGCAGCCAATTTGGAAAGCAGTATGGAGATTCCTTGGAAAGCTGGGAATGGAACCACTATTTGACCCAGCTATTCTTCTCAGACTATACCCAAAAGACCTAAGAGCATACTACAGGGATACAGCCACATCAATGTTTATAGCAGCACAATTCACAACAGCTAGAATGTGGAACCATCCTAGATGCCCTTCAATAGATGAATGGATAAAAAAAGGGAGATGACTCAAAATGGGCTAGGGAGGAAGAGCATGAGAAGAAAATTACCTCTAGATAGGGAAGAGAGGTGGGAGGAAAAGGAAGGGAGAAGAGGTATTGCATGGAAGAGGGAAGGAGACCCCCTTTGTTATACAGAATTCAGGTATGACGATGTGAGGAAAAAAAAAAAAGAAGCGGGTCAGATTAGATTGGGTAGAGAGAAGTGATGGGAGGGGAAAGGAAGGAGGGAATGGAAGGACAGCAGAATAAAATAGACATTATTATTGCTGTGGGTATATAGGTGACTGCATGACCAATATAATTCTGCAACCTGTACATGCAGAAAATGAGAAATTATATCCCATCTGATTCAAATGTATGATATGTCAAGATCATTGTACTGTCATGTGTAACTAATTAAAACAAATAAAATAAAAAGTAAAAAAAAGTGGCATTTATACACAATGGAATATTACTCAGCACTAAAAAAAAAATAAGATCATGGCATTTGCAGGTAAATGGATGGCATTAGAAAAGATTATGCTAAGTGAAGTTAGCCAATCACAAAAGACAATGCCTAATGTTTTCTCTGATATAAGGGGAGTGACTCAAAGTGGGGTAAGGAGGGAGAGCATGGGAGAAAGATTACCTCTAGATAGGGAATAGGGGTGGGAGGGAAAGGGAGGGAGAAGGAGAATAGCATGGATGGTGGAAGGAGATGGTCATCATTATACAAAATTCATGTATGAAGATGTGAATTTGGTGTCAACATACCTTATATACAAACAGAGATATGATAAATTGTGGTATAATGGTGTATTAAGAATTGTAATGCAAAAAAAAAGAGCTCACATATAATGGCATAATCTGGCGTGAACATACTTTATATAGTTACAAAAAACTGTGCTGTGAATGGATAATTATGAATGAAACGCATTCCACTATTGACATGTATGTAAGAAATAATATAATAATAATAAATAAGGACATAAATAAATAAAAATTCAAGGAAAAAAAAGAATGCTATGTATCTCCCACCCAACTTACAACTGGCCCACCATAGGATTAGTGATAGTTAAGAAGAGGCTATAGCAATACCAGTTAACATTTTTTTTCTTTTCCCTTACTTCCTCCCAGTCCTCAAAATACCAGAGAAGAGAGAAGTGGGAGAGTGTAGGAGTTAAAAAAGAGACTATGCCCCCCTCTCCTCATTCTATGATCTTGAGGTCAAAGTCTAGCAGCAGCTGAAGGAGTGGAGGAAGAAGAGGTAAGCATAAAGCACACTGAATGCTGAAGCTAAAAATGGATGAAAATGGATAGTTTTAAATTTTTTATTAGTATTTTAATTATATAAATTTATGGCACACAGGGATAATTTGATATATGTATGCAGTGTGGTAATAATCAAATGAGGTAGTTAAAATTTCCATCTCCTTAAACATTAAAAATTTTATTAACTCATAATAATAGTACATATTTATGAGGTACAGTATGATATCTCAATATGTGTATACTTACTGATCAAATCAGGATAACATTTCTGACTTATCATTAGTTTGGAGGCTTTGAATGCCTTTCTTCTAGTATTCATAAAATATATAATAGCTTATTGTGAAGTATAGTCATCCTGCCATACTGTGGAATACCAAAACTTACTACTTCTGTTTTGTGTACGGGTTATCTAACATTGCTCTATTCTCCCTTCTCCACCATTCCTAGCATTTAGGAATCACTATTTTACATTCTGATCAACTTTTTAAAACATCCACATATGAGGGAGAACATGTATTCTGTCTTACTATGACTGACTTATTTCACTTAACTTAGTGTGTGTTTCAGCTACCTCACTTCTGGGTATATATCAAAGGGAATGATATCAGCATAACAAAGAGACACCTACATGCCTATATTTATTGCTGCACCATTCACAATAGCTAAAATACAGAATCAGCCTAGATGCCCATCAACAGATGAATGGATAAAGAAAATGTGTTAAATATACATGATGGAATATTATCCAGCCATTAAAAAATGATATCATTTTTTGGTGAGAGATGCTAGTGGGGATTGAACCCAAGAGTGCTTAACCACTGAGCTATATCCCCAGCCCTTTTAATTTTTTTGAGACAGGTTCTTGCTAAGTTGTTTAGGGCCTTGCTAAGTTGCTAAGGCTGGCTTTGAACTTGTGATCCTCTTGCCTCAGCCTCTAGAGCCATTGGGATTATAGGTGTGTGCCACTATGCCTGGCAAACAGGACATTTTTAACTAGACACTGTTGTCTATAATATGCAGAATTATTAAATCCACAGTACAGTTTGTTCTGAAAGTGACAACAAATGCACCTGCCCATCTCACTAGTACCGGTTCAGTAAGTTCAGATCTGAAAAAGGTTAACTGGTGCTGGGAGAGAAAACCTGCTGAGGTCACTGCAGGTCAGTTGTTAACACACTGCATAGCAGAAGGGACTCCCACAGGAGCCAGTATACTACTTTACTAATATCATATGGGTTGAAACCCTCCTAATTATGTTAGAACTATAACCCAACAAGAATAACTTGAGACTACAGAGGATTTATGAATTTACAAAAGGGCCCAACTACCAGAGGCTAAAATTCACCATGAAATTAACATCAAAATCAATAATATGATCAATAAAAACTTACTTTGATCGTATAAGGGACAATGATGTCTGCCTATAGAAATGAGATCTTCCTCATCTCTGCAATAACTCAGAGTACCAATTGCACAAAATGACATATTTTGTCCATTTAACTTATTCTCAAGAGTTCCCAAAAGAAGTAGTGAGGAAGCCTTTGAGAGCCCCCAGGAAACCATCTCCAGCTATCTAAAGGGGAACATTTTATTTGGCTCACCCAGGAGGGCCTGGGATGAGTCTAGGAATGGTGCAGGGAAATATGGCCATAGTGATATGTCAAGTTTTCCCCCTGTATTTCTGTGCCCAGGTTCATCTTCCACCTTTCTTCCTTCCTGAATTAAAGTTCTAAATCTAGCTCAAGTGTCATCAGCAGATCATGAGAACCTAAGTGAAACAAGAGTATCCCTAAGAGTGCCAAAGAATCTGAGTTTCTGCCTGCAAGTAAAATGAGTAATCTCCAGGAACTAATGATGAATTCTTAAATACCTCAGACATGAGCACTTCTTATAATTATTGTTGAAACCACAAGACAAAACAAAAAACCCAAAACCCAAGAAAACAATTATTACTATTTTCTTCATGGCACCTCCAGATTAAAAGTTCCAGTAGTTCAGGAGGTTGAGACATGAGGATTGAAGGTTCAAGGCCAGCCTCAGCAACTTAGCAAGGCCCTAAGCAACTTACTGAGACTTTGTCTCAAAATAAAAAAAGAAAAGGGCTGGGAATGTGGCTCAGTGGTAAAGTGCCCCTGGGTTCAATCCCCAGTATAAAAAAATTAACAATAAATAAAAATAAAAAGGACTGGGGATGTGGCTCAGTGGTAAAGTGCTCCTGCCTGGGTTTGATTCCCAGTACAAAAAAAAGTTCCAAAATGCAGAGAACCCTCATGGTCCCATAGACAGGAGAGAAAAATAACAATGGTAGAAATTAGTAATGATTCCTAAATAAAGTGTCTATAATTCACCTAAAAACTAGAGTAAAATGTATTTATTGAATGCTTTCTCTATGCTAGGCTGTGGGTATAATTTTCCCCCTTCAAAAGACATAAAAATAAATGGTGAAATGTTTATTAATCAAATGTATGAAAGATGATATGTCATGAGCTTTGTAATGTTTTGAACAACCAATAAAAAAATAAATAAAAGAAAGCAATATAGTCAGTAGATGGCAGAGCTGAGACACCAAATCAGATCCATCTAATTCTCTACAGAGATAACTACTGCTTTTTTCTCCTTGAGCTTTACTGAGGTATAAGTGACAAATAAAAATTTTATATATTTAAGATGTACAGAGTGTTTATGAACTTTTGTGTGTATGTCAGCTGCCTCTATGAGATGATCTCAAAAGCCACGAGTGAGTGGCAGGTTATTTACTGTTGTGTGTCCTATATCTGGTGATATTCAGCAGATAAGGTCTGAGTAAATCTGACCTAATTTCTATTTGGTGAAAAGGAGGAACATTAAGCACAATACATTTTCTCCCATTGTCTAATTATACTTGTGTTCCCAATTAGGTAAAGAATTATAAATAGAATTTCAAGTAAAATTTCAGTCTACTGAAAGTGGACTTTTAAAATCACAGAGTCTAACATTTGGGGATGATGAAAATATGTGTAAGTAAACCTGTTCCGAGCAATAGAATTTAGTAAAAAAAAAAAAAAAAAACATAATAAGAAGTCTAAGAGTAGAAAGCAAATCTCAAAAGCCAAGCATTTTCTTCGTTGTCAAGATTAAGATGAAACTGTGTTGTCCAATGCTAGATCCTTCTTAGCACATAAAAAACCCCACTATTCTGAAATAGTTGTTCTAAAGCAAATAAAGGATGAGATTGCCAATTTTATTACACTTAGACAAAAGCCCTTCAACACACTTTATTGTAAATGGCCTTTTAATGGCATAAGCAAACCTGGATTACAGACTTTAAACCATAAAGAAGAGAACAAACATAATGTCAATATAATAAAAATCCATTTTAAAGTCCACCTCTTTCAGTCAATGTGTGAAAAAGTTTTAAATCACATCTTCCTATGCATTAAATGTACTTCATAATATGCCAATCCATTAGTTCATTCCATCATCAAATATTTATTTAGTGCCCATTATGTGCCAGCTTTGCTAGGGACCATAGCTAAGAACAAAACAGATGAGAAATGCTGTTGTCATAGAGCTAAGAGTCCTGGGGAGAGAGTGATCAATTAACAAATACAACAAATGGATGTTAGATGGTGATAAATGCTGGGAAGAAAAATAATTCATGGAAGGGACTCCAGGTTGCAATTTAAGGTAGGATACTTTCTCACTGAGAAAGTGAACTTGAGCAAAGACCTGACAGAGATCAGCAAGCTCAGATACATCCATCTGGAAGAGCAAAGCACAAGTGCCGATGCCATGAGGTAGAACTGTGGTGTGTGTGTGTGTGTGTGTGTGTGTGTGTGTGTGTGTGTGTGAGTGTATGTGTGAAGGCACAAGCAAGCCACAGCAAAGTGAATATAAAGGGTAGAGTGTCATAAGAGATGTGGCAAAAAAAAAAAAAATAACTACAGAGCAGTGGAAGTTTGAGATGGAGATGATTATGTAGTATCTTATATGTGATTCTGAGTGCTTTGGCTTTTACTGAGGGAGATGAGAAAATGCAGAAAAGAGATTTTAAAGTATGGCCTGCTGTTTTGAGAATCAATTATGGGAAAGAGGGCCAAGAAATCATACAGATGAGAAGGTGGTGGTGACTTGGATATATAATGGTAACATGTAGAGAGGCTGAAATGTGACTACATTCTGAATGTAATTTCATGATAGAACCAACTATTGGCAGATGGAATGTGGGATATGAAAAGGAGAGAAGAATGAGGATGGAAGCAACTTCTGGACACCAGCAATGAGATGGATGGATGAAATTAATATTTACTGAAATCAGAAAGGCTGTGGTAAAAATAAATTTTAGGGGAAGGGATATAAACTGAAAGAAGTCCTAGTAAAAATACTGACTTTTTTTTTCCTGGAGCTAGGCAAGTTAATATTAAAAGTTATATGGAACATCAGGAATGCAATGCTCACAAACCACTGAAGAAGTCAATACAAAGGAGAAGTAGTTCTAATTTACACTAAAACATACTACATATCCACTATAACTAAAACAGTATGGTTCTAGTATTTGGGCAGTGAGATGGCCCAATGGACCAGAACAGAGAATTGCCAAATAGACTAAGTACATATGGAAATTAGGTACACGATAAAATGTTAACTAAAATCACTAGGGAGAAGAAGAGCTTTATATTAAATGGTGTTTGGAAAACTGGGTAGTCATGTGGAAAAATCAGATCCCTACCTCATACTATATACAACAATAAACTCCAAGTGAATGAACTTCACAGATTATCAATTTCTAAATGAATTGTGCTTTTGCTGTGTATACTAGAACCTAGCAATCATGTCTCTCTAAGCATCTTCCCTTCAGCTCCTTCTGGGGCTTTCTCTACCTAACAAAAGATCAAAATCCCTCTCTTTAAAACTATTCTGCATCCACTGCTCCTGAGGTGTGTTCTATATCCCTCCAGCACCTCAGCCATCACTTGTTTAGCAGCTAGTGTTATTTTCATGGTGCAAGGCACCAGATCTTTCTACAATGGTTACCTCTGGTAATGTGATTTCCAACTGTGAAGCAGAATATACACCCCTGCCTTGTGATTTCCCATCCCTGTTCTCCTTGAAGAACACATAGTCCAGAATAAAGAGAGGTAAAGGGCAGTAGTCTCACAGAATGGGGATGGGGAATCTAGATATGTCTTTTCTTTAATAGGAGAAGTAAAACATTTAAAAATATTATCAGCTTTCATTAGCTTCCTCCATCCTTTCTCTTTGATAATAGGTAAGGATATTAACTTTCTAGATCAAAGCCTTGGGTGAACTAAATGCTTCTCCCCTGCCAAGTTGATGAATCTTTGCTCTTGGCAAAATCCTGTGGAAACAGACCAGTGAACACGGAAGTGAACTTAGCTTTCCCACGCATGGAATGTTATTACATGCCACTTTCAGGCTTCCTCGAAAAAGTTAATTTTTAATTAATAACAATGTACATACTTCGGATCTCAAATATAAATCAAAATGTAGGCAAATCTGTGAGAATATTTAAAATTGCTCGTATACTTACAGTTTTCTCATTATTTTCAAAAGCTTCCCTGGCTTCTTCGAATGTGCAGACTTCTTCTTTGCACTCACGTTCAATGTTGCCCTGTCTTATTTCTTCAAAAAGTCCATTAGCTCTTCGGTAGCGTTTTAATACTGAATTGGCTCTTTCTCCCGTGAGGAAAACTAAAAAGAGATATAATAATAAGCATAAAAATGGAATGAAAATTCTATAAGGTAAATTACAATACAAGATGGAAACTGCCAGATGTTCTTCAGATAACACAGGCAACATCCTAAACCTTTTTGTGTGAGTCAGCAATGAAGTAACACTTAGCTCACAAGCACTGCATCTGCTAGCTTCCTCATATGTGAGTGTGTCCTTTCTGTAGCAGTTGCCCTGGGCAGGAACAGTGACATAATTTACCATGTTATATTCAAACTTTAGCACATTCCTGCCGAGCATGAGTGTTTAAATATAGTAATAATGATACCACTACTTATATTCATTACCGTAAGTGGATACCCCAAGGCATTCGGCTGTTGGACAACAGCAACCAAATCTAAATTCAGACTGTAGAAGTCTTTCAGTATTTGTCCATCTAACTAAGAAGAAATAGACCTGCAATTGACCTAATAATATTTACCCAGAGAACCCTGACTTCAAAAGAAGTGACAAAACAATAACAAGAAGTTAAGATAAATTTGGCTATAATTCCTTCCAAGGAAACACTAATAGTAATTTTGTTCTAAATGCACTTAAGTATAGTGTGGTGACACTTTAACACACCCCAAACTCATTTTACTGTTCTTCTTAAGGAAAAGGAAATTATTTTGCATAACTTTTAGAGGCATTTCATATAAACATTCAAAACACGTTTATGACGCCCAGTATAATAAATTAGGCAATAGTTACATGTACACTTATGGTGCATTCTTTTTATTTTTATACACTAATACAATTTAAGCTGTACTTTAACAATGTTTTTCTAAAAGTGTCTTGCTTGTTGGAGACATAAATTTAATACCACCAGAATTTAATCTGTTAATGTCAAAGATTAGAAAATTTCCTAATTTTATGAATTTATAATATGGGAGAAGGCATGAAACAGATTTGGGGGGGTATCAGGGATTGAATCCAGGGGTGCTTTACCACTGAGCTACATCTCCAGTCCTTTTTATTTATTTATTTTATGTTGAGAGAAGGTCTTGCTAAGCTGCTGAGGGTCTCACTAAATTGCTGAGGCTGGCCTTGAACTTGCCATTCTCTTGCCTCAGGCTCCAAGTTGCTGGGATTGCAGGCATGTGCCACCATGCCCGGCTCAAAACAGATATTTTAAGATGATAAGTGAAAGTTCTCCATTTTCCAAATTTCAAGTATTTTTTTTTTTTAAATTTTTAGTTGTAGATGGACACAGCACATTTATTTTATTTATTCATTTTTTTAAATGTGGTGCTGAGAATTGAACCCAATGCCTCACACATGCTAGACAAGCACTCTACCACTGAGCCACAACCCTAGTCCCTCAAGTATTTTTAAAAGATGACAATGACAGTGAATTATGTTTTACCTCATTATTTAAATGTATATTTCAGTTTATAGAAGATACAGATTAATTATTTAGGATTTTTTTAAAGTATCCAAATTAATACCAGCTAGATGGTACTTACACTAGGGTAAAAACCATGGTTGGCCTTCAGTAAGTATTTCTTTTATTTTACACCTTGTATGGGAAACCATCTATAAAATGAATTGAGTTGTATAAAATCAGTAGAAAAATAATTTTAAAAATACAAATTATGGAAAATGCTATGAAGAAACCAAAAGGGCACTGTTGAGTTGGAGAATAACAACAGAATTTACTAGAAGTGCTTTTCACATTTTTAGCAACATCAGAATCTCCTAGGACTCATTATTACACAGATTGCTGGGACTTACCAGCAGTTTCTAATTCCAATGGTCTGGGCCAGGGTCAAGAAATTACATTTGTAATCAGTTCCCAGGTAATGTTGATGTTACCATTCTCATTATCACAATTTGAAAATTACTACTCTAATGCCAACTCCTTAGAAAACTAGTTCTGAGGAAGTTGTTTATGGAATGCGTTGATTAACAAATTTAAAGAGAAATCTTACTACATGATGTTTTTAGGGCCCTTAATATATATTTAATATATACTTGCACATCCCCTGAAAGGGAGCATGGTATATGCATTTGTCATATTTTTTTTGACTATGGTGGTCTTTTTCAAGAGACATTTCACTGAATTAGAACTTCTTAGCCATTAGTCTAAATTGACTCTAAAACAACCTAAGTCTCTTCCAACTAGCACATGAAGAAAGGCAGTAACTGCTTTCCCTTGGGGCTTCTCTTTTCCAAGGTAAACAGGTCTTTTTTCTTCATCTGTTTGTCATATAAAGTGAATATCTGCACCATCTTTCTCTCAAAAAATATAGTGTCCTATGTTAAGTACAATAATCTGTATATGGTCTGACAAGTGCAAAGTTGATCAAACCCATAAACTTCCTTGTTTTTAAACAAAGTACATATGCTAGTGCAGTTTTAAGCTATCTCTGGGTTTTCAATCAGTTTTCCTGTGGAAAAAACAAAAAAATCAGCAATAATGTCTTTTGAAGGCAGAAAGATCAGCAAAGTAGAGGGAAAGGGTTGGGGGTCAGGGGAGGGGAGGGGAAGGAGAAGTACTGGGGACTGAATTAGAACAAGACATATTCCATGATTTTATAATTATGTCAAAATGGATTCTACTGTCGTGTAACTAAAAATAACCAATAAAATAAAAAAGAAGACAAGATATGAGATAATGTCTTCTGTATTTGGCAGAAATTCTAATGTTCCTTCGTAATAATACACCAGCATTTAAATCTTTAATCATCATCATCATAATAATGTACTTTGAGATTTTAGGAGGAAAACTTACAAAGAGAAAATATTTTTTCTTGCATGCTAGCTAAATGGAAAATAAGAGTTAAGGAAAACAGTTAACTCTAACCAAACAGAATAATTCAGAAGGATAAGTAACTGGGAGGTAATGAAGCAGGACACAAGATCTTCTAATCCCAGCCTAATCAAATTACCAAGAGCATTCCATAAACATCTCCTATGTATTTCTTGTACCAAGAGGCAATGTAATATAATACTGAGAACTCTAGATGGACTAAGCTGGTGAATATATCTTATCTCACTTGCCAAATACAGTCAATTAAAAGATATTACTTGGAGTAAAAATCTGACCAGTAAGAAAGAAAGACATTACTATAGATTAGTTATGGCCAACAGGTACTAAAGAACAGGAATTAGTGGCAGAGCATTTGCCAGTCCTTTTCAAAGTAATCTGGAAATCTAATGAACCTTACATGATAACACCAGAATTAGATTTTTTTTTTTTCAATGTGGAAACATTGAAATAAAGGAGAAGGTGATAGTTTTGACTTATAGGATGAGATCAGATCATCTCCTTTCAAAAACAATGGGCAATTTCCAGGCTGGAAGGGCTAGGATTAGGACTTCAAAATTCAAAACTAGGGGCTGGGAGTGTAGGTCAGTGATAGTACTTAGCACTTGTCAGGCCCTGGGTTTAATCCTCAGCACCAAAGGGGGTGGGGAATCAAAACTAAAGCAATGATGTTTGACACTTTAGTTGAACACTTCCCTCTACACTTCCTTCTTCTTAAATTGTGTGAGTTAACCCACAGCTGTCGTCAAGAATCACATGCATGTCTTAACCATAGATTACATGATGTGACAAATGTATACAATGTAAATGTGCCTTGAGATACTACTTAGAACATGTAGTTTTCCTTTAATAGGAAATAAAGAAAAACCTAAACCTTTTTTGCAGATTCAGTTGAAATTACAGAAAATATTTCAAATCTAAGACTGATAAACTCACAAATATGTTCATTAAAGAATAATAACCACTTTTTCATAGTGGTTAATAAATAAGCTCTCGTGCTTTCTCTTCAAAAGAAAACAATGGAAACAAATGAAATAAGAGGGCTACTCAATTTACTCCCTAAATTACTGACTTAAGCCAAAATAATTGATTGTCCCATCCATTTTATATTTAATGCACTAAAGGTTACTAAAATTGACATTTTAATGTAAACAATATTTAGCTAAGTGAGATCATGTCCATAAATTTGCTGAAAAACAGCAGAGGATAGGGCCTAAAAATTAACAGCCTATTTGGAAAAACCTTTACTCTAATTATCTAATTGGGTCTCTTATCTTGGGCCCAATATCATTGAAGGAGCCAGTATTTAATGGTTACATTTTTATTTTAAGTGAACAAAATTATTTTTCTTAGGACATATTTACTATATGCAATGAGAATATGACAAGTCACAAAGATGAGTAGCGGATGATCTCTGCTCCAAGGTTCTTCAATGCAAGAGGTAACAAAGATAAAAGATACATAAAAAACTCTGCTGTAAGACTGAACTTGATATTCTTTGAGGTCTATTTCCACTGGATGCATGTGCGTTTAGAAGTGAGGGGAAGCACCTGGGGAAGGGCCCCTGAAAAGTGTACTTGAGCTGGTTTTTCAAAGAGTGGCAGGATTGGAATGTGCAAAGCTGGCAAGAAAAGATAGCCTAGGAAAACAAAACAATGAGAAATGGCTTGGAACTGAGCAAAGGGACACAAATGAGGCACAATGAGCTGGTTAGTAGGGCCAGAGTAGAAGATTCAAAATAGCTGGGAAATGCAACTGGAAACTGGCCAATTTCCAGGTCATGGAGGCACTTAATGTTAGGCTTACACATTTTGAACTATTTAGTAGCTAATCAACGTTTTGGGTCAATAGTCGGGGCAGGCGGGGTGGTGGGCAGTGGGGAGTAACCTAGAAAACAGTGTATATACACACAACAGATTGGGGAATAGAATGATGGGTAAAGGCCAGGAAAAGACTGCTTACAATAGACCAGGCTAAGAAATAATGAGCCAGGTGAAGTGGTGCACACCCACAATCACCACAGTACAGGAGGCTGAGGCAGGATGATCACGAGTTCAAAGCCAGCCTTGGCAACTTAGCAAGGCGCTAAGCAACTCAGTGAGACCCGTCTCTAAATAAAATACAAAAAAGAGCTGAGGGTGTGGCTCAGTGGTTGAGTGCCCCCGACTTCAATCCCTGGTACCAAAAAAAAAAAGAAAGAAAGAAAGAAAAGAAATAATGAGATCATTCATTAGAAAAGGACATGAAAGATATGAATATTGAGTGATTTCTTTGTTGCTTAACCTACCATACATCTGATTATCAGCTAAACTAAATCTTAACCATTCTATAAATTGGCTGTTTTGTGCCTCTATAATTTTGCACCTGATATTTCTTCTGCCCAGTGAACTCCTATTCCAGTGTAACATCCTCTAAAACCTTCCCCAGACTTGACTTCCTACTTCATTAGACAGACAAGCTAAGGACTATAGCTATTAAGCAAATTTTATTATGATTTTTATTATGACTCTGGTTTCCCCTTAAGGTTATAAACTTCTTGAGGACAGGAACCATGTATTATTAGTATTTTGACTCAAACTCTTTCTTTTGTAACATCTAGTAAAGAACTTGGTACAGAATAGGATTAATGAAAAGGCAGAATGGGAAAGACTTGGAGACTGAATGAAAAGAATCTTGTAAGCCATGAACATACCTCTAATTATGAAGCAGTACTGAAATTTTAAAATATTGTTGTCAAAGGTATTTGTATATTGTGTAAAATATATTTGTAGCCAAGTTTCTAGGAGATAGCTAAAAAAAAAGGGATATTCAAATGCTAAGAGAAACTACCTTTGAAAATTTATAGAATACTTCTATTTGTACTTCCCAAAGAGCACACAGTTTTGTTGTTCTGTAAGAATGATTTAGTTTCTTTCAGTAGTTACTTAGATGTAAAATAGCTAGGCATCTACTGTTCTGGGAAGAGGGAGTAGTCAGATGCTTTTTGCTTTGGCAAGAAACTAGCACCTTGGTTCCCAAAGTGTGTAGCAAAGCCCTTGGGGGTAATAACAGAGGATATACAGTATATTTTACATTTTTGAAGGAGATCCAGTGATTTTTGAAGGAAAGCAGTGATAGTCAACATCTGTCAGACACCACAGAAACTAGAGCTTGAGGTACTTCACAGTTTTATCATTAGATAGATCTACATTCCTTTCCCTTGCAAAGCTGGATTTTCAGCTGTGATTAAAAAAAAAAAAAATACAAGTGCCATGTGAAAAATCAGCATGGAACAAAAAATGGGGGTGGCAGTATCCAATCTGATTCCAAGATTTGAGAAGCCAGCAGGGCCCAACATGTGCATACCTTCTATTAGTATATTGCCATGTTATTTAAGATGAAGATAAAATATTGTTTTCTTCCAATTTATGCATATTACTCTTTCAAACAGCTACTATGCTGTCAGGATAAAAATGATTAAACTGTTTGGACCTAATTACTTAATAAATGTAACTATTAGGTCTTTCTTTCACCTGATAGCTGTGTTCCTCAGTGTGGTGGTGGACCTTTAAGAGGTGGAATCTAGTGAGAAGTCCTTGTCACTGGGACATGTCCTTAGAAGGGACTGTGGAACTCCAGAATCTCTAATGTCATCCCATTTGGTGATATGATTTCTTCTTATCACACATGCCCCCATCACTGCCATTTGCCATAAGATGACAGTTGAGAGAGGGGCTCTTACCAGAGCCTCCACCATGTTGTTTGGACTTGCAACTTCCAAAACTGTAAGCTAAATAAACTTCTTTTCTTCATAAAATTAGCCTGCCTTAGGAATTTCATTGTAGCAACACAAAACAAGATAATACACCAGAGATAAGAAAGCTTAAACATTAGGTTCATTAAATGCTGAAATATTGAGAAATCAAGCCTATTATGCAATGAAGTAAGCACAGGAAAGTAAAATTCTGGGTAGAACAGTGTCCTCCTAGCATTGTAATTTACCACTAGCCTAGTTGGGACAACCTATGTTGTTACTGTAGTGATTTCTCTAGTTACATTGGAACTATTCTGAGTACCAGAAAGCCTGATTTTTGTGCCCTGTTTTTTATGTAAGACTATACACCAGTGACAGTAGCAAGAACATCAAGAATAATGGAAAACAGGGACTTTCTACAAATGAAACTAGCATTCCAGTATCCTTTCTTCAATCCAAGAATCAAGGCCTATCCCTCTAGACCTAATGTGCAATTCTGCAGTTCTTGAATTTCCTATGGGGACAGGGTTGACTGGGAAAGGAAGAAAAACACTCTTGCTGTTATGCTTTGGATGTGTGGTATTCCCCCAAAGCTCCTGTTAATGCAGGAATATTCAGAGGTAAATGATTATATTATGGGAGCTATAACCCAAGCAGTGCATTCTAATTTGAATGGAATGTCTGGATGGTAGCTGTAAGCAGATGAGGTATAGCATGAGGAGGTGGTCCATGGGGGTGTACCCTGGAAGGGTGCATCTTCCCTGCATCCTCTTCCCACTCTCTCTCTCTGCTTCCTGACTCCATCAGATGCTGAGCAGCTTCCTTCTGTAGGGCCCTTCCACCATGATATTTTGCCTCACCTTGGACCCAGAGCAATGGACTCTGCTATCTATGGACTGAAACTTTGAAACAATGAGCCCCAAATAAGCTTTTTTCTCCTCTAAGTTGTTCTTGTCCAATGTCTTGGTCACAGCAACCCAAAAGCTGTCTAAAACACATCATGGGGAGCTTGTGATTGTTTGATTTGAAAAACAAATGTGATCTCATTGATATCCCAAATTAGTTAGAAAGTAAGTAAAAGTATTCCCTGAGCAAAAGCTATCGAGGAAAGCAAAAACCTAAGTATCATTTTGGGATCTATAAATTTGAATAGCAGTACAAGGAGGAGGAATAGGAAAAGGGAAGTACTGGGGATTGAATTGGAGGAAATTATATTTCATGCCTGTATAATTATGTCAAAACAAATCCCAATATGATGTATACTATAATGTACTAATAAAAGTTTCTTTGAATAGAACTAATCTCAGTTATAAATGAAGTAATGTACATAGACTGCTTTGCTCAGAAATTAGCAAAGGATGGATGTTCAATAAATAGTATTATGACTTGTGGCAGTTATTGCATGAAAAGAAAAAAAAAAGATTTACCAAACTGATAATAAAATTGCACTTAGAGCAGTCATGGTGGTGCATACGTGTAATCTCAGTGACACAGAGGCTAAAGCAGGAAGATTGCAAGTTCAAGGCTAATCTCAGCAACTTATTGAGACACTGTCTCAAAGTAAAAAATAAAAAAGGACTGGGGATGTAGCTTGGAGGTAAAGTGCCCCTGAGTTTAATTCTCAGTAGAAAAAAAAATTGTACTTAGAAAAATCAGAATAAATGAGCACAGACTGGGTTAGCCTGCAATGAGTCTATCTGCCTTTCTGCTTAACTTCAGGAATACCTGGGAGTTTGGTTCCCTGGGTCAAATCTGGGATAAAATATACTAGCTTTACAAAGCTCAGTTTAAAGTCTGAAACTCCTTTATAGGAACTCTGTATTAACTTTTCTAACTTGTTTAATGAAAATGTATAGACTAATGTTTTGCACTTGATTTAATTGATTATACAGCCTAGTTTCAGCCATATAACTAGTGGGATATCAAAGAATCATGAGAGCCTTGCACATATCTTGGTTGTTCACAATTAGAAGACAAATGTGTTCTATGTGACTAAAAATGGCCTTGGGAGCCATCTTTCCCCTGTGTACCTTACCTTTGCTATTATTAAAGACAATGAGAATATACCCTGTAGAATCTTCTAAGTCTTTTCAATTATCCAATGTGGTATTGTTGCTACGTATATTTTGATGAGTCATAAATATTTGGGGGGCTGTCATCAGATTTTAAAATTCCAGAGATTCTCCTGAATGTAAATTAAGGACTGTTTCTATTCCTTATTTATAAGGACCTGGTATTTGTAACAAACTCATAAAGAAACATCCTTGGCTATAATTTGTATGCTTGCTTTTACTTCCTTTTTGTCAAATGCATTTTGATAGATAACCTATCATCATTGGAATTTTAACAATAAGTCACAAAAAAAAAACTTTTAGAAAGGATAGGTTAAGAAAAGAATATTACATATGTGACAGATATACAAGTTTAGAGAATCATGGGTAGTTACAAAAATATACTGGTTAAATTATGTTCTGTTGAATTTTAGGATGATAGTTCATGTGGCTATTCAATATTTTACATAATCATTGTGGATCTTAATGATGGTAATACCTCATTTTTGCATAAGTCACTCAAATAAATCCATTCTCATAAACTCAGAGACAAAGAGCTGACCAAGGTCATGTATTATAATCATGTTATGCTTTACCTTCAGGGGAGCCCCAGCCTCCTTAAACAAATCAAGGGTCAGTTTCCTCTATCCATGTCCACCAGCCTGGCTGTGAGACTACAAAGCCTCACTGAACATTAAAACTGAAAAGTAGAAGGGTCAGTGTAGGCTGAATTAGATCAATATACTGACAGAAATAAGAAGTGAAAGCTAATTAATCCAAAGGCAAAGGAAAAGAAAGACAGAAGGCCCTTGGAGGGATATTTAGAGAAGGATCTAATTCCTCTCATGCTGACAGCTTCCAAAGAAGTAGACATCAATGATTATGTTTATCATGGCGAACTGAGTCACCAGTAAAAGACCATATGATGTTCAAGATAATGTTTACAGAGGCACTAAATTATATTATCTAATTTAGAACTATTTCTATAAAAATAGTACTTTATGGGCTGGGGATGTGGCTCAAGCGGTAGCACGCTCGCCTGGCATGCGTGCGGCCCGGGTTCGATCCTCAGCACCACATACACACAAAGATGTTGTGTCCACCGAAAATTAAACAATAAAAATAAATAAAAATTATTTAAAAATAGTACTTTAAAAATTTGTTTTTTAATTTTTTTTGCAGTGCTAGGACTCAAACCCAGGGCCTTGCACATGCTAGGCAAGCACTCTACCACTGAGCTACACCCTCAGCCCAAAAGATTTTAACACATTAAAAAAGGGAGGCAATCTGCCAAATATATTTATTCAAATGGAAAATTTGGTCCCAGACAATACTATGTAAATGTTGGTGTACCGCAGACTGAATCTGTAATAAGTCCACAAACTAACCAGACAACTGATTTTTCTTTTCTGAATAAATCTCTACTATCTTGTTTAGTTGTGATTTTCCCATACAAGACTGCAGAACATGCAAAGCTATCTGCTTATTCAAGCTTTCTGTTTGTCACATGAAAGGTGCCCTTTGTTGATATATTGTTCAAGTCTAAAAGAGCCAATATCCATTCACCACTTTCACCAACCCTTGCACGGAGGCCTGTGAAACTATAGAACAAAAGAGTGATATGGGCAGAAGGTCCTGAATTTGTGTCAGGAAATGTGATTCCTGTTCCCTTTCTGACATTAAACTGGCTGCATGATTCTAATATTTGTTGCTTAATTTATGTGGGCCTTTTCCTCCTTTGTGAAGCAAGGTATTGGATGTGATTTCTTAAGTGCTTTCAGTTGTCCTAATGAAGGGTTCCATCATTGGAAAGAATTTTGCAAAGAGGGAATAGTGTATCATACCCAAATTCTTTGGGGATATGAATATACTATTTTCCAGCCAAGCAATAAACATCCCCCAAACCAACATACTAACTCACATAGAAAACTGACAAAGCAGCCTCCCCATCCAATTCTGCACTTGGATTTATTTTTTTTTTAAATCTTATATTCATCAATTGTGCCTGCATACAATGCCTTCAAGTTTTTTCCCCTGTTAAAATAAGTACTTCTTATTATAGACCAATGTAGCCAGGCACAGTGAAGTACACCTGTAATCCCAGTGACTAGGGAGGCTGAGATGATCACAAGTTCAAGACCAGCAACAGCAACTTAGTGAGAACCTGTCTAAAAATAATATTTTAAAAAAGGGCTGGGGATGTAGCTCAGTGATAGAGTACCCCTGTGTTCAATCCCCAATATATATTATATTTAAAAATATATCTCATCCCTTTATCATAGACTGATGGAAATAACTTTCCCTAGGAAAACAAAATCTCACAATCTGAAGTGATATTTCACTTAGTAAAAATAAAATTATGCAAAATAAAACAGACTACTTGAACCATCTTCCTATCTTTACTTAGGATGATAGAAAACAGAATATTTCCCAATTTTATTTCACCACTGTAATCTATTTATGAAATTAAGGTTGATTTTTTCATGGTTGGTATGTTTATAATCTAGAATTTATTGTATGGTGGTGCTCATATGCCCAACCAGGTTGTCACTAACTTATAGTTTAGTTAGGATGGCATACAGTCTTGTATTTACAAGGAATTAGGGAGCTGAGGCCATTCTAGAACTCAGGTGTTTAAAAAATAATTTGAAGTTTCGGGATTGAGTTCATGAGAGTACAGAGTTGGACTTGAGAGAAGAAACAATTTTTATTAATATCTTTAATAACCAAAGTGTTCTTACAAAGACAATATGGTGGTTGTGATCATTACCTAAGACTTTCTGAAAAATATCTTTCTGCTACCAGAGTCATACAATAAAATGCCAGATGATTACAGGCAGGTTTCCTGAACTAAGTGTGGATAATATGCCAGGAATCGGTTTCTAGAAAAGACAAAAGAAATAATGTATGTCTATAAAGTCAGTAGTCTTTTTAAATTAATTAATTTATTTATTCTAATTAGGTATATATGACAGCAGAATGCATTTTGATTCATTGTACACAATTACAGCACAGCTTTTCATTTCTCTGGTTGTACACGATGTAGCGTTACAATGTGTGCAGTCATACATGTACCTAGGGTGATAATGTCCATCTCATTCCACCATCTTTCTTGTCCCCATGCCCCCTCCCCTCCCTCCCCTCTGATAAATCATTTGAAAGAGAATAAAGTCAGTATTCTTTAAAAACAAAACAAACATGGTTCCCTTGGTGTGCTACTAACTACCTCACTATATGTTTTTTTCTTTTTTTGGTATCAGGGGTTGAACCCAGAGGCACTTAATCACTGAGCCACACCTCCAGCCCTTTTTATTTTTTATTTTGAGACAGAGTCTCATTAAGTTGCTTAGGGTTTTGCTAAGTTGCTGAGGGTGGCTTTGAACTTGCAATCCTTCTGCCTCAGCCTCCGAAGCTGCTGGGTCTCAGTATAGTTTTCTTTTTCTTTTAGTATTTTTTTTAGTTGTAAATAGACCTTTATTTTATTTATTTATATGCAGTGCTAAGGAATCAAACCCAGGGCCTCACATGTGCTAGGCAAGTGCTCTACCATTGAGCCACAACCCCAGCCCTCTTAAAAGGCAAATTTTAGATTGTATATTCATTTCACTTGCTTAATAATTTTATGCTTTGGAAAGAAAATGAAATATAGAGAAATGACCTAATAGGTTATCCTACAAAGGAAGGTAAAAGACAAAATTTTCTTTGAAGGGGTTTTACAGTTTCTAACTATTTATAAAAAGAATCCCACATGAAATGACAGATGGCAGCATTACTAAGAATTACATCAAATTACTAGCAATTATGCCAATTGATATAAAGGCATGGTATTCTAATGTGATATTTTTGAACTAGAGGCAGTACCTTACCCACATGAATCAAACTAATATGGAATTAATAAATGATCTAATTTGACTAATTAAATACACAATCATGTGGAACCATCAAAACTGAAGTATTCAAAAGATGACTATCTTTCCTATTACTAGTGCCTCAATTTTATCAGCAAGGATATCAGCAGTGTTCACATTTACAGTTGTTACAACCACAAAATTTCCCTTTGAGTTTATGGAGCCTATTTATACCTGATTATACTTCTGTCCCATATGGAAGAACATGGAAATAACTATAACTAATAATCAACATTTAATGGGGGAAAGGGCAGGTAGATAAAACTCCTTAAGTATGAAATACAGTTTTAAACACATAATTTTTTTGTTATGGTGATTGCTTTACAACCCATTAACAGACAGTACAGTGTGTATTCTATGTGACAGCTATAATCTAGACTCTAGGAGTGAATAACTGAGTAGGACACATAATGTAACAACAGAACCACATTCCAAAGGTGGCTATCGTAAAAACATTCAGCTCTCTCACTTCAGCCCACATCAAAGCATAATAGATTTAAGAAATGGAGTTTCACAGATGAATTAGTGCTTTTGTTATAATTAGTGCATGGATTTCAGAAATGACTTTTCAATGGTTAAATCATGTTGTTTATATGTGAGTTTGCTCTCGGAATGACAGTAAAGTTTGGCCTGATTACAGTGTACAAATCTAAAGCCTGGTATTTTGTACTCTTAGAAATGGTGGTCAAGACTTGAGTCTTAAAAGGTCCTGTGTTCAGCTTGAAGGAGTCTTGGTTTCTTTCCTCTAACTACATATGTTAGCTGAATAATATTGCTAGCATGCTGTTACATATGCCTCAGATGAACTTTTCATTTAAGGTATTGTGGTAGGATCTAAAAGGGAAAAGAAATGGGACCTCATAGAATTGATAGAATATGTTAGATATTTCTTGTTGATATATGTCTGTGTATATAGCAAAATTTGGCCTAAGACTTAGTTATTATCTAGCAACTAGATTGTAGAAAGACCTAGACCTCACATACCTTTAGCCAATTCCAACATTTACCAAAAAGAACCTAATAACTTTAAAAACAAATTGATTTGGATTTTTTCAATACCTTCTTTAATGATTCTTTGTGTATATCAATACCAAAAGATGTGTTGGGTTGATGCATGGAATTCTTTAATCTTATATGCTTCCAAACAGGATCTTGAACCACCCATGAGGTACACACTTTTATATGAGCTGGATGCTTAAGAAGCCTCTGAAGTCAAGGGCTCCCTATATGCACATTGCATTTAAGTTGAGGCATATGGAATTATAATTTTTGAATGCCCAAATCATGACTTTCAGCCATTTCACATGGTTCAAACTAATGTAATGAGTGTGTAAGACTACCCTGGAAACATTGGAAGAATTATATGCTTCACAACCATAATGCAGAGAAACAACTGATTTGTCATGAGACTGAGAGGCACATAATATTAGCTATTCTTTTGTTCCCTGTGTCACTTTTCTTCCCTTTTACATATTACTATAGCTTCAAAAACTGGATTCTAAGCTGGGCATGGTGGTGCACACCTGTAATCCCAGCATCTTGGGAGGCTAAGGCAGGAGGATCGTGAGTTCAAAGCCAGCCTCAGCAAAAGTGAGGCACTAAACAACTCAGTGAGATGCTGTCTGTAAATAAAATACAAAATAGGGGCTGGGGATGTGGCTTAGTGGTAGAGTGCCCTTCAGTTCAATCCACAGTACCAAAAAAAAAAAAAAAAA
>NW_026000249.1:25122368-25140675 GCF_001458135.2 Marmota marmota marmota
AAAAAAAAAAAAAAAAAGAGGATTCTAATGAGAGTTCATGTATCACAGGATCTCAGATCTGGAAGGATCTATAAGATTTAATTAATCCAGGGGTTTTCTAAAGTTTATTAGCCATGGAATCCTGTGCAAATCAAACCTATGAGAAAGAAAACAGATAAAAGATAAAATATAAAACAGTAGAGTTAGTCTGTCTGAAGGGGAAGTTCTATATACCAGAGGCACTTTGCTTCCTTTCCTCCCTTCCTTCAGGGGCCCCTTTAGAAGATCAGGTGCTTAACTGAGTACACTGGACACTACATACAGATCCATCTCAATCTCTCCATTTTACTGACTGGACAATGGAGATGTACAAAGTAAGTGACTTACCTCCAAATAGGAATGTTTCATTATAAGATTAAGACTACACCCTAGACTCCACTTACTTCTATGGAAAACACTATACCAGGAGAATGAAAAGGCAAACCATAAATGGGTAAGAGTATTTGCAAAAGATACATCTGATAAAAGACTCTTATCTAAAACGTACAATGAACTCTTAAAACTCAAGAGTAAAACAACAGAATTAAAAAATGGGCCAAACACCTTACCAGAGAGGATATATAGATGGCAAATACACATATGAAAAGATGCTTCACAGCATGTCATCAGGGCATTTCAAGTCAAAACAATGGGATACCACTTTATGTCTATTAAAATGACCCAAATCTAGAACACTGACAACATAAAATGCTGTCAAGAATATGGAACAAGAGGAATTCTTATTCATTGATGGTGGGAATGCAGAATGGTATAGCGACTTTGGAAGACAGTTTGGCAGATTTTTTTAAATTACTCTTACCATATTATCTAACAATTATTCTCCTTGCTCTTTACCCAGAGTTAAAAATTTATGTCCACACAAATATCTGCACATGGATGATTACAGCAGCTTTATTCATAGTTGCTAAGACTTAGTAGTAACCAAGATGTCCTTTAGTAGGTGAATGGGTAAATTGTAATACATCCAGACAATGAAATATTATTTAGTGCAAAAAAGAAATGAGCTATCAAGCTATGAAAAGACACAGAAGAACATTAAGAAGATAATCTGAAAAAGTTACATACTGTATGATTCCAACTATGTGACATTCTGGAAAAGACAAAACTATGGGAACAATAAAATGCTCAGTAATTGCCAGGGCTTTGTGGGGAAGTGGGGCTGAAAGGGACAAATAGGTAGAGCACAGAGGATTTTTAGGGCAGTGAAACGAACCTGTATAATAACTATAATAGTGGATCCATGCATTGTCCAAACCCACAAAAAGTACAACACCGAGAATGGACCCTAATGTAAACTATGGATGCTGAGTGATAATGATGTGTCAATACAGGTTCTTAGACTGACAAATGTACCACTGGTGGGGTAGGCTGATAATGAGGGAGGCTGAGATGGTAAGGGAGGCTATGATAATGAGGGCAGAGAGCATATGGGAAATCTCTGTGCCTTCTGCTTAATTTTGTTACAAACTGAAAACATTTTCTAAAAAACAATAGAGTATATTTAAAAAGAATGAATAATTTTTTAAAAGAACAATATGTGAAGTTTGGCTTATCTCTTAAGATTCCCTTTGATTTATTTAATATCAGTGGCTTTCAACGTTGGGCCACTTTTTTTCCTTAGGAGCTATTTGGCAATGTCTGGATACATTTTCAATTGTCACAACTTTAAGGACAGGGGTGCTACTGGCATACAACGGAGAGAGGCCAAGGATGCTGTTAAACATCCTACAATGCACAGGACAGTCCTACAACAAAGACTATTCTAGTCCCAAGTGTCTTTAGTCACTGTTTAATGTGTATCCAAATAACTAAAAAACAACACTCAAACCAAAACTTGTACATTAGTATTCACAGCAACACTATTCACAATAGGTGGAAAATAAACAAATTCCCACCAACTGACGAATGGATAAATGAAATGTGGCATAATCATACAATAGGATATTATTCAGTCATAAAAAGGAATGTGGTCTAAATAATAACAACATGAATAAACCTCAAAAACAGTATGCTACTTGGGGGAAAAAAACAGATGCATGTGCACAGTGTGTAGAACAAAATGTCACATATTGTATTATTTTGTTTATGTGAAATATCCAAAATAGGCAAATAAATAGAAAGCAGATTCGACTCAGTAAGCAGAGTCTGGAAGGAGGGAAACAGAAGGTGACTTCTTAATGGATATGGTGTCTCCTTTGCAAGTAATGAAAATGTTTTGGAACTATTTGGTTGTACAACATCATGAATGTACTAAATACCACTGCGTGTTATACTTTAGAATAGTCAAGTCCATGTTGGGTGAATTTTGCCTCAAATTTTAAAACACCTCAACAGTGCTGAGGTTGAGAAACCAGTCAAGACTTACAGATGAAATGTAATATTTAAAAAAGTAAAAGGCAGAAAGGACTACATCAAAGTTATGTCATTATAAAGAATTTTAAAAAGTAGACTGACCCTGAAATAACCCATTTTTCTGTGGTAGGAAAGACTTGCCAGGAAAAAATAATGGCAGCTGTCAGCCCCAAACAGATTTGTATTACTATTATAAAATTATGAAGAGTTTACGATAAATTGGTGACATCATCTAAACTACAGAGACATGAAAATGTCACCATAATAAAGACTCTCAGATCTAATAGAGGCCAGAAAATGAAATAATTAATTGACTTTAAATGTATGCCTTCACTTGAACTATAAACCAGGGAGCTGCCAAATGAAATTAGGTACTACATTATGAGCTTGTCACTTTACACGGCTTGTCAGTTTGAAGATTCATTCCCTGTTTGAAAATATGGAGCTGTATGCTCAGAGTTAAAGTTTAGAATTGGCCTCAACTGTGCAGAAGAAGTTCAGCAGTGAATCAAAGAACTCAGATTTACTCTGGTGGCTGTAAACCATCCTTCCTTTCAGTAAGTCTTAAGTTGGGGACATGGTTGGCTTCTTTGGGCCAAAGGAGTCAAGCACACCCATAGATTTCAAAGAATCATGCTGGTCTGTTTTAATAAGAAACAAACAAACAAAAATGACAGCATTCTACTGATGACAGCATAACTATATAATTATATCTGAACATCATTTACCATTAACTATAGAAAATAAAGATGGAAAATAACTTTTCAGATTTAGATTTTATAGACCTAAGATTTTCTTCTAAACTTTGAACTCTTTTAATGACCTGACCATTTAAGTTATCTCTGAGGACTAAATATTGGAAGAGAAGAACCAGAAAAAAATGCTAAATTATTTTCACATTTTTATTCTAATTATCCTCCACAAACAAGTCTTATCTGCTTTCAATCATGAAGCTACTCCAGACATATTGTTTTCTATAAAACAACGTAAATTAATTCATGGCTATTATTCCTATTTTGTAAAGGGTGGGTAGGAGCATCTGTGGCTGCTATTATTGAAATAGCATGATGATTTTTTTCCCCAGAAACTCGTTCTTAAAATGAAAACAGTGAAATTAGCTATAGGAATTAATACATACTACAATCACTGCTATAGCACTTGGAAGATGCAGTGTGTTCCAGGATAGAAAAATTAATGTGAAAAGGCACATACATTTTTAAAAATCAGACTCTATTTAAACATTCTAATAAAAGCAACAATCCTAGATTTTATTTGTTTGTTTGTTTATTTTGGGGTACTGGGGATTGAACTCAGGGGCACTAAACCACTGAGCCACATCCCCAGCCCTATTTTGTATTTTGAGATAGGGTCTCACTGAGTTGCTTAGCGCCTCACCATTGCTGAGGCTAGCTTTGAACTCGTGATCCTGCCTCAGCCTCCCGAGCTGCTGGGATTGATTATAGGCATGTGCCACTATGCCTGGCCAGATTTTATTTATTAAAAAAAATTGGGGGTAAGAAAGCACCCAAAAGTTGCATTCTGGGTCAAGACAATATTTACTGGGAGTATTGAGCCTTTTATCATTTTGTCATGAATATACTACTTGCTCAAGGGAGGAATGGAAAGGGAGAATTAAGCTTTAAGTAAGTTCCACTTGAAGATGATTAAAAAATAATTTACATACTATTTTGTGAGTCTATACATTTGTGAAGTCCTCACATTCCTTTCTTTGTGAAAATGATAATTCTGTTAGAATTTAATATGTAATTTTATTTATACATATCATTCTTTTTTGAACCAGCATCTTACCTTGTCTTAAATTATTCTGATGTTCCATGATGTATTATATTGTTTGTGCCAAGAAAAAGGCATAAAGAAAATAAAAGGCATAAAGATGAAAAACTCATCATTCAAAAAGGGTGACTTTCACACAGGCTAGGTAAGCATTGTCGGGCCCCTTCCTTTAGACACCTTCCTTTGTGGGTTATGCAGAGGAATGTTTCCAAATTAAATTGTCTTGATATCTGGTATGATCAGCCAGCTAGTGCTGCTGCTTTTTGAATGATTACAAACAAAGACTGTTACTGCTCAGAAAATGTTTGTATTTGAGACACCCCACTATCTAATTCATATGTGTTTTAGCTGTTATGATAAATGCAGATAGACACTGAGCTCTCTCCTTTTGCCTATCTGTCCTGTCTCCCAAAATATATGAACATCATTGTAGATCTTAGAAGATAATTTCTTCCATACTTTTAACAGCAATAGGGGGCTCCTAGGTTTTTAATCAATTTTATACATTACTGATGTTTAGGATATTCAGAACATGGTTTATTTAAGGAAAAAAACTGTAACATAAGATGACCTACTTTTGCATTTTAGCTATTTACAGGCTATAGACTATAAGATCTTCTGTTATTAACCTCAGTTTTATACTATATAAATGGAGATTATTCTCCTCATTTTATATCATAGGGTTACCTCATAACTCTAGTAAGATAATGTAGAGGAAATATTTATGAATTATGAAACGTTCTTCAGATACTTGTTAATAACAAAATAATTATAAATCAGAGTCCCAAATACTAAGCCATGGCTAATACTTCATATATAGTAAATAGGATTTCAGTGCCACACATAGTAGACACTGGTGGCTTAATAATAACTTAAAAACACAACTCTGTTCTTACCTGTTCCCTTTTTTTAAAAAACTTAAGACTGTTTATAATCTTTTTCATCACATAATGAAAAAATTCTAACACATTTGTAAATAATTTTTATCCTTATTAAATAATACTAAAATAAATTCACCTCAATCTTAATTTCTCACCTATACTGTACAGTTGGCCTGATGTGTTCTTTGCTTTCATGGATCCTTAATTTATTTAACGAGGCTGGTGCCATATCTCTGTGATATTTCCCTTGGTGTCCCTTTGTATGACACATTGAGCTATGTTTGTGAGAATCTTTGCCAAATCCAGTAAAAACTTCATTGTATAGAACCAGAAAAGAGAAAAATGAGCACACAGTAGCATCTTTTTCCCCCTACTCACAGTGTCAGCAATTAACAAATGTAATCAGGCTAACTAAGCAAAGTTGGGAGAATAAAGGATAGCATCTCTTTGACACTCAGGATATTAAGGATGCTTTTAAAGTTGTCAACACTAGGAGTCAAAATGCTGCTATCACAAGCTTCCATGTTTGTAAAAGCAGCATTATGTGAAGCACTTCCCTTATCTCATCTCCAGGTTGGAACATGCCCATCTTTGCAGATTACATTATCCTGCCCTGTTCTTTAGCAGGAACTTTATTAATTGCCTGCCTATTTGAACAAATATTTGCTGAGATATCTTTTAAGGTAAAGACCTAATGATCCCTTTGCTAGCAACTGATGATTAGTCTGAAAAGAAAAGAGGAAACAAGAAAGAATGGGTTGCTTGTCTCAGTGTGGGCTCTCTTCTCCATATGGCTATGGTGGTATGTAACAATCAGAACATTTTCCACATCTACTTGAAGTTTTTGGGATTGGGTGAGGACCAAGCTACAATGAAATACTCTGGAAGCTTCTATTGACAGCTGACTTTGGGGCAGAACAGGGTCTGGATTAGTTCTAGAAATTTGCCTAGGTGATTCCAGTTTTTTTTTTTTTTTTTTTTAATTTCTAAGCCTTCAGAGATTGGCATCTTTTGTGAAGGTTTGGAAAGAACCAGAATCCCTAGGACAAATCAATTTCCAAGAGAAGCTCTGGAGAAAACAAGAGCAAAAGCTGATTTGTCAGGGTTCAATAAGATTTTTTTCCATGACCGGTCCATCATTTGGGGGCTGCTTACCAAGACACATATGTAGATGAAGCAAATGAGGCGCAGTATAAGGAGGAGCTCTCAGTTACCTACACAACCCATGCCCCAGCCTGCTGCCTACAGAAGCATCTGATCAAATAACTTCATTTTGCCTGTTTAAAGAACCAGTAAAGACACACTTATTCAATAAGGATAGCAATGAGCCAATATCATTGCTCTATTCCATTATACTTTAGAGTTCTCAAAATACATGTATTATCACATTATGCCAACCACAACTTCCTGAGGCTAAAGTACAGAATGCATTAATCCCACCTCAGAGATGAACAAACAATTTTAGGGAGGCTGTGAGATCTGATGGAGGTAGTAGATATAGAACTCAAATTCAGGCCTTCTGATTGTATCCAATACTTTTCTCACTATGCTACATCACACAAAGTCTTCTGGGGTCCTTTATAGCACTCTGATTTTATCATCTTCACTGGTTAGAATTATTTATGAAGTCACTGTGGTAGCTGGTTAATATTTTCAATGAAATAACTTTAGATTTGTCTTTTGCCTACTTCCCATAGCCTTATGAGAAAGCAAAAACAAGCACAAAGAATTGATCTAACGTTTCTTAATGCTGGGCCTTAAGATCTTAAGTGAAACCAAACTGTTTACAAATCAACCTCACAGATGAATCATTTTACTACTGTCATTGGTTGCATAAGAGAAACTTTTTTAGTTGTTTCTATTACTGTTAACAAAGCTTAAAAAACGTTGAAAGCATAATGGATAGCCTTGCTAAGAAGTGGGAAAAAGCTGGGTTTAAGCTGTCTTTCCCTTTACTGGTAGATCTCCACAAAAAAGCAGAATAAAAGACCAGTAGGCAACACGTGATATGTTGGTCTTTCTCTGCACAGCCCTGCTTCCGACAAAAACTTTCTAACACTAACAGGAAATACAATTTAGGTACACACAAACATACTTTGAGTTGCAAAAGAAATTTCCTGGCTACAATGGATTAGTATAGAGAGTTTTTAAAAGAATGAGAAACTTACCCCTCCCCATATTTTTTCGTGGCCTCTGGCAGGTCCTGGATGATGAAGGTTCTCTGCACAAAACAGAGCACATACACAGTGAGATTCACAGAGGCTGAGTCACTACATCAGATAAGCTCCATTATAGCTGATGTGGTCAATGTGAGCATTTCATTTCAGTGCATTCCAATCTTGCTCCCTTAGAAAAATGTTTCTTCTATCACAGATATCTAACCTCAGAGGACAAAACACAGTATTGTGGAAAGCACAGGCTCTGTATCAACTTACTATGAGCTTCTTTATCTGGTATTAGTTTATGTCCTTGCCAAATAAAAATCAAACTGGTCACACACTTTCTCTTAGGAAGGCAGTGATATCAACAAAAACTGGTGAACAAAAATGCCAAAAGGCCCAGTGTTAATAACCAGTCTAGCATGTTATTAGCTTGCTTGTCCCTGGCTTCCCTTCAATATCATTCTGTGACAAATCCAATACCCTTTACAGTTGAACATTTTCCTGAATGGTATCAAACAACAGCACCCCTAATCAAATTATCCCTGAGGCAAAGCAGCCCACAGAATGATTCCCAATAGACAGTATGAATCAAGGACCATGAACTATTGACAACAGAAACTTTGGAGAAACAACCACAGCCCCCCAGCGAATGCACACACGTGGACATCACAGTTGTAAGAGGGGAAGGTATGTATAGGAGAGCAACATTTCTGTTTTTAAAAAAATCAAAAACATATACATACAAAAAAAACCCAATTCATACCATAATGCTTAATTTTCTTACAAGTTTCAATCATAGAGCTACCATATATTTACTAGAGGTGTTCACTTGTTATGTTCCCAATATGGAACTAAGCACCTGAGAGGTAAAGCTGTAAGATATAATCTATCAGTCCATTAGGAAATTTATAAGTTAAGCAGGAAAAATCAAGGATTAATACTAGACTGCAATCTGATAACTAGCCATGTAACACTGGATAAATCATTTACTATTTCAAATTCTTTGCAAAAGGAGGGTGCTGAACTATATGGGTATTTCCCAAATTATATGCCACAGGATGTTAAAAGGTGTTACTCAAAACCAAGGCTCTCTGATCAAATAAATGTAAGCTACACAGGTTTCTTTATTACAAGATTTTTCAGAGACTTTAAAATGAGCAATATGGCAAAAGTACAGTCTCAACCTATTTAGCTACACAGTGGTTTTTGTAAACAATCAGCAGTTCTTAAGAGTTCTAATTTAAAGGTCATTTTGGAAAACTGGATAAGATAACTGCTAACATCTTTTGCAATTCTGAAATGCTACTATTTTCTAACACAATACTAATTATATGGAACAATATTAACAAAGTATATCAAAAAAGAAGGGAGTTGGAAAAAGATAAAGGGAAAAAAAGAAGGGATCTGGATTCTCAGAGAACTGTGGAGCTGAAAAGAATTTGAGAGACCATCTAATGTCTTCTCACTACTCCATCATTTTTGAAAGCATCAGACAGTCCTCAAAAAATCTTATGTAGAGCCAAGCATGGTGGCACACACTTGTAATACCAGCGACTTGGAAGGCTGAGGCAGGAGGATTGCAAGTTTAAGGCCAGCCTCAGCAACTTGGCGAGGCCCTAAGGAACTTAGAGTGACCTTGTCTCAAATAAAAAATAAAAATGGCTGAGGATGTGTAGCTCAGTGGTAAAGCATCCTGTGTTCGATCCACAGTACCAAAAAAAGAAAAAAAAAAAACTTTTGTAGAATACCAATTTATAAAATATAGAACTCTTCAAAGGGCTATAATCTTACCTGCTGTGACTTTTCCTTGAGGCACCCTGAATATACAGTTAGCAGAAACTCAGCACTATAGGAGTGTGGAGTCCAGTGACTCCTGACCCTTCTGAGGAAGCTATTCTAGGAAGGCTTTAGAAAAGAGCTGGAATTTTTACATATAGTCACAGGAAGGTCCTTACCCTTCTCAAATAGACCTCAATTTTAACTATAAACCCTTCCCAAGCTGATAAATGAAATAATCATTATGTAAACAGAATTATAAAACATTTCTTACTCCAGAAATAACTATAAGAAATTCAACATGCTAAAGTATAACCCACGTACAAATGAGAAGCTATGAAATAATTGAGCAGGGGAATGATATGGCTAAATTTGGATTTTAGGAAGATATCTCTGACAATACAAGGGAAAGGAGATTTGAGGGGTGACGGTGGTTTGACCAGGGACAGTAATATCAGATAATGATCAATAAATTTGGCAGGACTTCTTATATTTTATTTCTTGTTTATTCTTTAATATTTAATAAAGTCTTTTTGAAAAGAATCAAGCTTATTTCAACAGATTTGGGGAAACCACAAAGGAAAGGGTTATCAGACACAGTCCAAGATTTTCAAAGAGGAATTGCCTCTCCAGAGGTCAACATGGAGGACCCAAGATGGGAGCCAGCCATCTTCTAGGGGAAGAATATAACCAAGGATGCAAAAGTGAATGCCCAATGTCAGCCATCTCACCCAGCCTTCTAGATTAGAATTTTGTTTTAAAGAAGATGATTTCCTTACAGAGAAACAGGGTTCGTGGCCTACTGCCCATATCACCCCAAACCCCAAATTCTCCCAGACCCAGGTTATCTCCGTGCTATTTCTTCTGTTGCCAATGGTTAGCTTGTTCTTTCTATTCTGATCTCTTGCTGCTCTAGTTTCTTCTTTCAGCTGGCGAGAGTGTGTGTGTGTGTGTGTGTGTGTGTGTGTGTGTGTGTTGTATGTGTGGCACTTTAGTTTTTATATTTCTGTCAGCAGGAATATTAATCTATCTTGATTCTCCCTCAGGTCACCACCCCAAACTAAACATTACTTCTATAGTAATGACAACATACTTAACAACAACAACAACAAAGCAGCTTTTGGCCAGACATTAAGACATCTAAATATGGTTCCATGGATTTGCCCAGCCTAGCACAAAATATCCTCTACAACCAGATTCCATTTTCCTTAATAGTGATACTACACCCCAGTGAAAACAGCCTCTACTCCTCCTTTAAACATGTTTTGAACTGTTCCAACTGCATGTCTCTGATCATTTCTTCTGCATCATCTGCATTATCCTACAAAAGTTCTATTCATCTTTCAACATCAGTAGTGAAGTCTTCCTTCATTATCTGAGCAGGAAGTAATCTCCTTTTCCTTTGAACTCTTATATAATATGGAACTTAGGTCCTACTGCATACAGATGTGCAATACCTTATAGGATCTATCAGACTGCCTAATTTTTGGAGAGTAAGCAAATTTTCTTCTACAGCTATATTTTGTCTGTGCAGGGCACTGGAACATCCCAGTGAGGATCCTAGTGGCCTATACAAACAGACTTACAGGAAGCTCACATACCAAGAATGTTCAAAACACATCATTTGCCTGTTCCCCTTAGTACAGATCAGTGCTTCAGACTCCAGTTATTCACATGCCATCTTAATCAAATTTATGATTTTTGCCAAATGCTTCTATTATCTACACTTACTTAATGTTATTTCAATTAAGTTACTTCTTTTACTTCAGTATCCACTTTATTCTTGTCTTATAAAAAAGTATGCAGAATCATGGGTTTGACATATTATATATTTTTAAATGCATACAATGCTGAAATGTAATGTTCAATAGAATACTTAAGTCGAGTAAGCTAACATCCATAATATAAGGAGTCCAGTGTCACCAAAACTACCAAGGAACTACGAACAGAGTAATGCATCTCAAAATACAGGCTGGGTACTGCAAAGTGGACACTGCTTTATATGAGGACCTAGACCAACCTTACATCAATGTCCTAGAACCTGCTATCAATTCAGTTCAGCAAATATTAAACACCATTTTATAACACTAAGCAGTTTGAACACTGAATAATTACTAGGTAACACTATGCCAGGAAGAGTGTTAGGCTCCTTTATGTATTATTTATTTGGTGAGCTAAAAATTTCCTTAATTGGGGATACTAAAAATAGAACTTATATTTTCCCTAATTTTTTAGAATTGTATCAGTTGTTTTCAGTCTCTTTAAAAAAAAATTGGTCCATAATATAAAGAATAGTAGATTTCATTGTGGCTATAGTTTTTAAATTGTATATATTTAAGGTATAACATGATGGGTTTTTTTTTTGGGGGGGGGGCACTGGGGATTTAACCCATAGGTGCTTTATCTCCAGTTCTTTTTATTTTTTGAGACAGGGTTTCCCTAAATTGCTAAGTCTAGCCTCAAACCTGTGATCCCCCTGCCCTAGCCTCCCAAATTGCTAGGATTACAGGTTTGCACCAGCACACCTAGATATAATGTTTTGATATACTTATCTGTTTTTGTGCATGGTGCTGGGGATTGAACTCAGGGCTCATGTGTACTAAGCAAGTGCTCAACCATTGAAGCACATCCGTAGCCCTTTTTACTTCTTAAAAAAACCTGAAGACAGGGCCTCACTAAATTGCCCATGCTGGCATTGAACTTGCAATACTTCTGCCTCAGTCTCCCTAGTACAGATGAACTGGGAGTACAGATGTGTGCTACCATGCCCATCTTGGTATAATTATCTTGATAGCCATGTACTTAGTGAAGAGTTGACCATAGTTAAGCATGGCTTTTTAAATAATGACTGGCTTTATATATCCTGATGAAGAATTCCAACAAGTTGGAGCATGGCTTTGTCACCACTTGTAACTGGGTTTGAGGCCTGGCATGCCAGTTACTATCTATCTTACCTTGGGCAAGTTATTTAACCTGTTTAAGCCTTGGTTTCTTCAAATATAATGGGGTTATTAATGATAGGTCTCATCTCATAGGCTTTGAGAGAGGATTAAATAAAAATAGCTATAATGATTCTTGATATCATTAAGTAGGAACTGTGAAGATGATAACAAAGGTTTGGCACACCCCCAATATCTTTATTCAATCTGATTCTTATAGTTTTTAGTTGGTCAATCTGGTTCAATACATTAAGTGTAACTAAGACTACTTAAGACAGAGCACACTGTAAAATAGATTTTATGAGCTGAATTTGAAAAATCAAAATTTGATTTTTCAGTTTTAGTTTTAGCTGCACAACTAAGTTAGGGGTATGCACCCCCAGTTCTTTAAGAGTTTCCTTTGCTGTTTTTGATGTCCATTATATGCACTCGCCCCCCTTTTCCCAGCTTTCCTGTGTCACAGTCTAGAAATTCCTATTCCTGGTAATTATTCTTCTTCCAGGAATCCTCGGAGATTCAATTATAGCTACCTATTTTATTAGTTTCAAAACACTGCAGGCTACATTTTTATTTGTAGAGAAGTACTTCCTCGTTGGCTTTACTTTTCAGCCACACGGCCCTTTCCAGGCTGGGTTAGAGAGTCCCTTCACTGTCCTCCACTGTGCTCAATGCACCATCCTCTGGCTACACTACTTAAGGTTTTTCCAGTTCTAATCCCTGGCCCTTTCCCCGAACCCCGAAGCCCTTCTAATTTTTCAGGGCAACTGGGCCTAAGGGCCCTGTGTCATACTCCAAAGATGATATGTTCCCTGGAGTCCATTCCCTCCTGGCGCTATCTCTTAAAGACACAGCTCTCTTAAGTGGCCTAAGGGATCTTCTTTAAGTGAAAGGTTAATTCTATGAGGCCTCTGGGAGCTTCACCTCTGTAGCTTTTTGGATTCCATGTCTTTCAGATAATAAAGATTCAACTGGTATTTTTTGTATATCTATTTACAATAAGACATTTCATTTGTATTGTCTTGGTGCTCACAACAATCCAATGAGGTAGGTACAACAAAACCTAATGATGAATGATAAAACTCAATTTCAGAAAAATCAAAGTCCTCATGTTCCTACAGCTAGTGAGTAGGAGTGTCTCATGATTACTTTTTTTTCATATGGGGATTGAACACAGGGCACTTAATCACTGAGCCATATCCCCAGCCTTTTAAATATTTTATTTAGAGACGGGGTTTCTCTGACTTGCTTAGGGCCTTGCTAAGTTGCTGAGGCTGGCTTTGAATTTGTGATCCTCCTGCTCCAGCCTCCAGAGGTCCTGGGATTATAAAGGCACCACCACGCCTGGCCCAGGATTGCTTTTTAACTTCTCCACATATATATCAAAAAGGCCAACATTAAAGCTCCATGATTTGTCATAAACACACCTGTGTAATTGGCATTAAGATTCAGAACACATCTCAGGATCTTAACCTAGGATTTCTACACCAAGTCCTGTGATCTTTCAATCACATCTGTAGGTATTCAACAAATATTTCCTTAATGCTTATGATGTTGCAGTAATTTTGCTGAACATTGGGGAGTTAATGGTGAATAAGACAGATGTGATTCCTGCTCTAATTGAGCTTAGCATCTAGGGGGAAGTTAGATAATTTTTTAAATTGCAAATAAAGGAATTTAAGTTATTCAGAGGAATTTAAATAAGTTCTGTATGACTTTGGCAAGGCCAGAAAAAGAGGTTAGACAAATGGTCAAATCATACAAAGGCTTTACTGGCTGGTAAACCTCTTGGATTTCTGGCCTAAATGCAATGGAAAACCACTAAGCGATACCCCTGGGTTCACAAAACAACCAGTTCCCTCCCAGGGGCACTCGACCACTAAGCCACATCCTCAGCCCTATTTTGTATTTTATTTAGAGACAGGGTCTCACTGAGTTGCTTAGTGCCTCACTTTTGCTGAGGCTGGCTTTGAACTCATGGTCCTCTTGCCTCAGCCTCCCAAGCCTTTGGGATTACAGGTGTGTGCCACCGTGCCTGGGTTTTTTGTTACTTCTTATATGCTTTACATTTTACTAGGTCCATTATCTCAAAAGCATAAAAACAATAACATATAAAACCCCAAGATATAGAGATATTATATGCAAATATTATATATTAATAATTGTTTATAAAATTAATAAATTATAACATTAAAATATGACATCTACTTTTTAAAAATAATATGTAATATAAAATATTTATACATGTATTTCCACACTAGGCAGCAGAACTAGGCTCAGGAAGCTGAGAATGGAGGATTACAAGTTCAAAGTGAGGTGCTAAGCAACTCAAACTTGCGATCCTCCTGCCTCAGCCTCCCAAGTCACTTGGATTATGGGTGTGTGCTTCATCCCCATCCTGCCTATTCATTCAAACAAGTATGCTAAATGTGATAAATGGTTGTACATACCAGCAAGACAATAAGAAGACAGTAAAGGAGGACAGACTTGTTTAAGTAATAATTATCTGTGTAAGACAAATACTTCTGCTTTTTTGATACTTGTCTTTTACTAGTTTCCTTATGATACCATGGTTGGTGTATACTGGGGTCAGCAGATGTTTTATGTAAAAGGCCAGAGAATAAAAATTTTGGGTCTTGAGAGTCTCTGTTGTTACTGCACAAATATGCTATTATAGCATGAAAGCAGCCACTGAAAGGAATTTGTATGTATATGTTTTAATAAAACTTCATTTAAGGACACTGAAATTTAAATTGTATGTAATTTTCATGTGTCACGAAGTAGCTTAGTTTTTCTCAACCATTTAAAAATGTTAAGGACATTCTTGGTTCATGGTTATAAAAAAACAGGCAGCAAGCCATTATTTGCCAATCCCTGGTATACACAACAAAATTATTTACTGAATTTTTATCAATCAACAAGTCAAACGAAATACAAGGAACCTCAGCGTGTTATTGAAACATAAAGATCAGCACCATCAATAACAAGTTAGACAATTCTCTACAAACTTTCAAGTGTGACATTAATTTTATATGACAGTTGATCTTAAATTTCAAGTCCATGATAAAATATTAAAGATAATGGTATAACCATCTAAATAAATCATGTTAAAACTGCAGAAGCACCTCACTGAAAACTACGAACTAGATGCCTGATAAATCACCTGATGAAGTCAACTGTATTTCTTAACAGAAACAGTTTATTTTATCTACAGTAATGTTTCAGTTATCACTTCCATCTCAATAAAGCACAAATGTATATATCCCACCTTGACCTTTCCCCTGAATCCTACAATTTCAAATACACTTATATTATCTTGCCACCACCTGGAAAAACGCAGATCTAACACGAAATATTTTCTCCACTTCACGTGTAAATGGGCTTCTCCTCAAGTTCCATAATTATATAAACAACACCTTATTTCATTCAACCCTAGTATTGAAGGATGACATTTTAAGATACTAACTAAAGTTTCGTTTTTCCCAAAAGTTCACTTTCTCTCTTCTTTCTTTACTCCTCACCTACCACTGTCCCAACTAGTAGCTAAGCCATTCTATGTTCATTCCATCATATGAAAAATAAGTTTTTCTAAGGTACTTGGGAAAATGAGAGGCTAGAAGCAGAGAGAAAATGACTGAGAAAAGAATGTGAGCAGGGGATTGCCTTCCAATCCCACCTACCCACAATTCCTCTTCCAAGCTAGAAAGGTTACTCTAGGTTAAAGAGAAGAGAGAAGCCAGTGGGGCCTAGGATGGAAGGGTAGACCTAAAGGGACCAAACAGATTCAAAATGAAGGGCCATTTTTAGTGAGAGGCATTGCTTGAGTGCCCAGTAGCCCCTTGCAGAGAGTTGAACATCTACAGACCATATGAGCAAGCATATGGATAGACTCTTTTCTGGTAGTGAATACTGAAGGCCTCTTTTGGACACTAGCCATTCCCTGACTGATCACCTTCCTGCTAGACAGATGCCTATGCATGCCTGAGGCTAACTCCAGTCCCTTTTGAATTCGCTCCACATAGACAACCATCCTTGCAACCTCCCTGAACCATCAGCCCTGAAGAACAAGAGGGCCCTGCTACAAGAGGTACTACTAACTAGCCTGATTTCTTAAACCATATGTGACTTTTATGTGTTTTGATTGTCACATAAATAGAATCATAGTGTACATTCTTGGATCTAACTTCTTTTGCTTAACATCTTATTTGTAGAGATTCATCCACACTGTTGTGTATAATCGTAGAACATTCATTCTCACTACAGGCTCCATGTTAAGTACACATATGTCCATTTAGTTACTCATTCTCCTACTGATGGGCATTTGGGTTGTGCTGTGGTCTGAATGTTCGTATTCCTATAAAAATCATATGATGGACCTGATGCGTAAGCATATACAAGTGGAGTCTTTGGGAAGTGATGAAGTTATAAGGACACTATCCTCATGAATGGGATTAGTGTCCTTATACAGAGACTTAAAGGAGCTCTCCAGCCCTTTCTACTATGTGAGGACACAGGAAGTAGGTGCCATCTTAGAACTAAGAGAGTGAACCCTCACAGACACTGAGTCTGCTGGTGCCTTGCTCTTGGACTTCCCAGCCTCCAGACTGCACAACACATTCTTGTTGTTCATAAGTTACCCAGTCTATGATGTTTTGTGATAGCAGCCCAAACTGACAGAGATAGGCTGTTTTCAGTTTAGTATTAGTAGAACAAATCCCTGTCACCAGGTTTAAGGCAGTGGCAGTATACACATACATAACTGAATCTAAACGACCAACCAGTAAGACCTACTTACTTTCTGCTCTTTAATACCTGATCCCAGTCTTTCCATTCTCACTACTACAAACCCACATCATATTTCTTCAGGTTAACAGCATATTTCCCAAGGATGGGAAATATCTCTTTAAAATATATTTTTTTTATTTTTAATTGATAGTGATTGGGGGATACTGTGACATTTCAATACTTGTATACAATGTGTAAGGGTCAGATCAGAATAACTGGTCTATCCATCACCACAAACATAATTTCTGTGAGTTGGGAACATTCAAACTCCTCTCTATTAGCTATTTTGAAATATTCAATTAATTGTCACACCATAGTTATCCTACGAGCATTAGAAGTTTCCTTTTATCCATCTGCACCCCTATACCATGCTCTCTCTATCCCTCCCCTCCTTTTAACCTCCTCAGGCTTTGGTAATCAGCATTCTATCCTTGCTTCTTTGAGATCAACATTTTAGATTCCACATATAAGTGAAAACAAAGAAATATCTTAATTCCTTAATGTCCATTTACTTACTGATCACCTTCCTGCTAGACAGATGCCTAAAATATAAAAGAATATGCTTTTGGTATGTGTTTGAGCAGTAGCCACTGTACATGTATAATCATTACCATCAAGGCAATCACTGACAACTTCTGATGCAGATATGTAATTGGTGTTTTCACATCTTGTCTTACAAGGTCTTGGATTTTTTTTTTAAGCATCCTATTTCAGAAATCTCTCAGCATTAAGAAATGTCCATAAAGCCCAATTCCAATTCCCCAGCACTAAAATAGCCTAGCTTTAAATACACATCTTCCTCATTTTCAGCAAGATGCTCAGAAGGAAGTGATAACTGAAGTAAGAGTGAAAAAGAAGAGATAAGTTCTGGTAGGCTATTTGAATACAATGCTCTTTTAACTCATAGATTTAATATCATCAGGAAAAACTGAAGAGGCTTTGAACATCACAACACATGAGAAGAGGAGCAGCAGATAATCACATAGAGCATTGTTTCCAGATCGCTATGTAGATTACTTCCTTTAATCTTTGCAGTTTTATGACTTAAATATAGTACTATCATTACCCCCATTTTACAGATAAGGTACTTGATACACAGTAGTTATGCAATTTGCCCAAGGTCATATAATTTGGAAAGTGACAGAGCTAAGACACTAACACAGGAAGTCTGGCTCAATGATAGGCAATAACACATTCTTGACTAAGGGAGTGGAGGTTTACAATTTAACCTCAAAATTAGATTGAGCTACCTGTGAGCAAATATAAGTATGGATTTTAAAGATACATATTGTATGTGTAAGTAAAGCTTTCCAGCCCTTGAAAAGAATGAGAGGAGGCATTAGAAAGAGATGGGAGGAAACTTTTGAGTGTTATTAACTTGCTTATTATCTTGACTATAATAACAATTTCATGGGTATGTACATACATAAAAATGTGTCCAATTTCGTCACGTGTAGTGGTGCATGCCTGTAATCCCAGCGGCTCTGGAAGCTGAGGGAGGAGGATCATGAGTTCAAAGCCAGCCTCAGCAAAGGCTTAGCAACTCAGTGAGACCCTGGCTCTAAATAAAAAAAAAAATAGG